>NC_134474.1:30267606-30320106 GCF_964194025.1 Convolutriloba macropyga | reverse complement strand
TGCTATAGAGATTACGATAAATACTACCATTAGTCTCCGTTAATTTTTTATTTGTTTAATCAATTGGAAAACAAATAAGATGTGGATTGTATTTTGGATCACAGCCATTTTTCCATTTAAAGCAACGCTTTTCCAAATATCAACCAACGTGCGCCAAGCAGACCATACCTGTCCGTTCTGAAAATCGTTATAAGGACGAAAAGCTCTTCGAGCAGAAATTATCTCTTCAATTAATAACGTTTTAGGTTATAAACATTTTCCTATTACTTTTTTTGCAGCAATAATAATTGGTATCAGGGCAAAATACCCAACGCCAATATTCTACCCTACAGTTAAAATTATCAGTAAGACTTTTACCAAAAAAAAGGACAGAGTGACCTTTTTAATGCATTAATTTTAATGTATTAAAGTATATTTCCCAAATTTCAATTGTAAGATCCCTATTTTGGGCATGTCTCGCGGGCAATGACCATATGCCTCAGTGGAACTTGATATGAAACTATCACAACCGAATATGAGCTCAAATAATCCGCTCAAGTATGATAAAATCCTTATAATACCAACAGATAATTTGTAATCGGATCATTGAAGCAAAGATCAAGGGGAATAATTAATGGGCATTAAAATATGGGTTTTTTTGGCATCTTGGGTATATTAGGGGGCAGCTTATCATTTAACATGATCAATTAATTTATGTAGCAGTAGATTTATTCCAGCGATTTTGATTCCTGTTTTCTTCAATATTCGGTTCCGCTGAAAAGATTTGAACATCACGTGGTGATGTGAAATGTTTTACCAAGAAACAATTCTTTTTCAATACAATTGATAATCGGAAAAACTCTCTTGCGTTCAACGTGAAAATAGATAATGGGGAGCACGCCTTCTAAAACATCTCAAGGAACAGGAGAGGGAGGTGGGGCAAGGTCAAACAACAACCGAAGAGGGTCCAATGCTTCTCAGAAGGGAGATGGAGGGAATCACAAGAAGGGCATGAAGTTTGTTGCCAAGACAACAACTGGCATCATCAAGTCCAATAAACAGGTTACACATTTTCTGTTTTTGATTCTATGGCAATCACGAGCAACTGAGCGGACTTGTAGTACACCATTGTATCAGAGTTCCGAAACTAGAAGTGAGTTTGATAATAATTTTGTTTCTGCGTAATTGCAGTGAAACAGCATTGGGCGCTCCATGACATGCACAGTAGTGACAGAAGCATGTTTTCAGCTTTCCCCGTTTCTATTATCCTCCAACTCTTGGGACTATGACCATTTTTTACGTTTGGTTCGCGTCTGAATCTCTTCCCAGGTTCAGACCTCGATTTATGAAAAGACCATGCTCGTCTAAAAAGGGGTACGAAAAGACCATGCTCGTCTCAAATAGTCTATGAAAAGACTTTAGCCCGACTTTAGATCTAATCTCGACTTTGGCTACACCTAATTTTTTGCTGCTGGACCTTAACTTGACCCATTTTTCATGCCGGACTTTAGCTCGAACCAAATATGATGCTCAACTTTAGCTCGACCTAAAATGTTTGCGCTGGACCCAAAAATTTACATTGCGCTGAAAATTGGCTAGTGCTTATAACGTAGTCAACGGGTTTGTCCGCTCAAATTTTTCAATGTCTCTCATATGTTATCAAAAAACCAACTGTGCTTTTGTAAATAAATTTAAAAATTGAATTTTAGAATCAAATAAACTAAATTATAACAAGCTAAATTCATTGCCGATGAAAAGTCGATTCATAGAGCTTTGTTAACTAGTTGAATTCAGTCATTTTGCAATACAGGGTTCTAGCGAAAACTAATTTATCTTAAGAGCTCAATATTTCTTAAGATTTTTTTGGCTAAACTCCCTCTGATTTTCGAAGGTGGACTGCCTGTTGCAAGACTAGTTTAGTGTTGCTGTAGATGTTTTACGTCTACAAAAAGAATTATAGAAAAATTAACTACTATTAATCCCACAAAAAGGCACTCCTCGTGTCATAAAAGACCATGCTCGACGTATTAAAAGACCATGCTCGACATTAATTTGTTATGAAAAGGCCTAATTTGGACCCAAGCAAAGACTTTATCTCGACCATAATTAAGAGCTAAACCGTGTATTTATAGTCAATATTGGACCCCCCTACTAGAGTTTTAAAGTATTTCATAAGTCGAGGTCTAAAAATGGGTTGGGTGATACCATCAGGAAAAATTGGTTATTAACTCACCTTGTCCCTCGGCTATCAGACCACTCTGCCATATGTAGAAAGAAAAGACTGTAATCACACAATACCACCTTTCTCGTTTAATACCAACAATTATTCGTAGAGAATTCAGCCTAACTAATTTTCTCCGTTGCGTAAAAAATTTTGTAATTTTAAACAGTACTCCTGTTTTGCGTGTAACTTACAAGAAAAGGTGAAACCCAATTTTTATCTTGATTCCCATAAAACAGAGCTTCTGTACCACATTCACATAACTGATTTTCTGTCATTTTTTCCCGCAATAGTGGAAAAAAGTGAAAGTTTAGTTAGCTTCAACTTAGCTACAAAAAATTTAACTGATAGGATACATATTTAAATATATTGGACTGAAACATAGTAAATAATTTTTCAACATAACAAAGAGCGCATTACGAACATGTAACTTGTGCAGAAATGAGCGGGGAGTAGTGGGAAAAAGGTTCTATCCAATCAACCACTCAACACTAACGTGTATTCGTGCTTGTAATTATCCATTTTCAGACGGATAGTTCGGGTTCTATCCTTAATGACGACTCCAGTGAACGTATCCCAGTACTAGTGTAACTAGAGAGACCGTGTAAAAAGCACGTGAACCAACTTGCAAAAAAACTTGAACATAAAAACAAAACTTGAACAAAATTTGAAAAAATATTACAAAATAAAAATTATCATGTATTCCCCTAATCAATATTTAATCACTCTAAAACGAAAATTTTCTGTCTCACTTGGTGTAGTGGTTAAATCATCGAGTCTAGTTAAATTGCTTTAGCAATGCTTTAGCAAACTTTAGGTTTGGGGTTCCTTCCTCACTGACTCCAGTGAACGTCCCCCAGTTTGATGAATTACTATAAAACTAATTGAGATTAAAAAAAACAAATTCACAGTTCTTAAAAGGATGATCCCTGCTGTGAGACTGTATATGGGACACACTGTGATGGGTATACAGTAAATAAAAAACAACAGTGAGATCGATGGAAACACAGTGATTAGTGTTTTTCTTCAGTGTAACTAGTGCGACCGTGTAACCACTTCGTGGATAATCTGCACAAAACCAGCTTAACTCTAAACTTCTAAAAAATATATAAAAGTATATATACTTGTCATTTATAAGGAATCAAAATTTCATATTTTATTCATTTATAACTAGTCATAATTTATTATAGACTTAGTCATTATGAAATATAGACTTGGCCATAGACTCAGTCATAGACGTAGTCATTATGAAATAATGGCCTAGTTATAGACTTAGTCAGTATGAAATATAGACTTAGTCATATACTTAGTCATTATGAAATATAGACTTAGTCATAGACTTAGTCATAGACTTAGTCATAGACTTAGTCATAGACTTAGTCATTATGAAATATAGACTTAGTCATAGACCTAGTCATAGACTTAGTCATAGACATAGTCATAGACTTAGTCATAGACTTAGTTATTATGAAATATAGACTTAGTCATAGACTTAGTCACAGACTTGGTCATTATGAAATATAGACTTAGTCATAGACTTAGTCATAGACTTTGTCATAGTTCTAATTATTTAATTATTTATTTATAGTTCTAATTATTTATATTTATTTATTTGTTCATAATATCTTATAATATCTCATAATATCTTATAATATAAAATGGAGCCCTATAATTTCAATTAAATGTTTAGTATAATCTTTAGAAAAGGCAAACTTGGCCAGCGTTTCCAATCCCAAATTATTATGAGCATTATTTTTAATTCTTTCAACTAAAATCTTTTCTCTATCTTATTCAGCGTTATCTTCAACAGAAACTCATTATCTCATCTTTAAATTTTTGATTATTTTTATATAGTTCAATTAAATCTTTTCTCCCCTTATTGCTTAAAGCTTCAGTCTCTTCATCAATATATTCTTCTTGTATATCCCATGGTATAGTGTAGCATAGACGAAGTCCCATTGTCGAAGACCTGTCATATTCATGCTCATACTCTCAATTGAGTTTCATTGGAATTCGTTCATGCTTAGCCATGGTCGAAGTCTCTTCTTCCCCCCAAGCTGAGTTGATTAATGAGCCCGTTCTATTTAAAAAATGGCTTGTATGTGTTGCCACTCGTGCCGCAGTTTTTACTTCCGGGTATATCCACATGAGTAAACTTATAGCCGATGCTGCATATCCTGCATACTTTGTCTTTTTTGCAAAAACCTTTTCTTTTGTTAGAACATCTTTCTTAATCTTAATACCTCCTGAAGAAAGAAGTCTATTAAAGTACAATATATAGTTGTCTTTTTTAATTGTGTTTCTGTTTGTAGCACTATTCATTAGTGGTTTAATATAAACTATAAGTTTATTTATCTCATCATTATCTAGTTTGTCTTTTAAACTAAGAGCCTCAATGTCCATAAAACCAATTCTTGAGTCATATATAGTTGTTCTATTTTTATGAAAAATAATAAAAGTATCATCTTTAACATTAAACTTAATCAAGCCATAACGAAGTGCTCCAGCTGTTTTATCTGTACAATTATAAAAGCTTCTATTTAGTTCCTTCATTATGCCGTGGAAGTCATGATTACATATATATATATATATATATATATATATATATATATATATATATATTGATATTTTAATGATATATATCATTAAAATTTTTAAATAGATCAGCTCCATTATAAGTTATTAAATAAATAGTACCACAACTCATTCTTGCCGTATTAACCATTTGAGCCGGTTTATGTCCCTTTACAATCATTTGAATATCATTGTGTCTCCCACCAGAAAGATATTCAGCCATATCACTTTTTAACTTATTTCCCATATCATCAATAACAATTAGACAATTATCAAAATGGTCTACATTTTTCTGATGTAATCATATCTATACCACACATATTAAATCCGTCATAGGGCATTCCAGTTTCTGGATTTATCCACTCTCTCTCATCTTTACACACTACAATTATTTTCTTTTTATGTTCATCCTCGTCTTCTCTGTACAAATTTAAGTTTTGATTAACAAAATAAGTCTTGCCTGTGTTACTAGTACCATAAACAAACTTTTATTCATAAACCCCTCAAAGCTTTCTTCTAGTTTGGTATATTTACTTGGCAAATCATCATATATTAGATAACAGGTTAATGCTATCAAAATGAGTATAAAAATGATGAAACCCGACTTCATTTTCTTATATGAAATATAGACCTATAATTAGTCTTATAATTAGTCTTAGATTTAGACTTGAACTTAGACTTAGACTTATAATTAGACTTAGACTTAGACTTAGACTTAGACTTAGACATAGTCATAGACATAATCATAGTCATAAACATTGTCGTAGTCATAGTCATAGACATAGTCATAGTCATAGCCATAGCCATAGTTATAGACTTATAATCAGAAATAGTCATAGACTTATAATTAGTCTTACACTCAGTCAAAGTCTTATAGTCTTATAGACTTATAGTCTTAGACTCGGTCATATTCCTATAGACTTATTGTCTTAGATTCAGTCATAGTCTTATAGTCTTAGATTCTTATAGTCCTAGACTCAGTCATAGTCTTATAGACTTAGACTTTTAATTAAACGTTGATATTTATAATATAGAATTGCTTATCCTAAGTTTTGAGGAGTTCAAAAACAAAATTAGCGTCGATATAAAGCTATGAGTAATATCAGAACAGACGATATAGGTAAAGATATAAGTCTAACTCCGATAGAAATAGTAATGAGAGAACAGACACCACTTACTATCAACAATAATAAATCCAACATTACTGTTAATTTGCATCCAACTGATGGTACTCAGTGGGTTCTAGTTCTAAGAAGGAGAGGTGGAAAAGTTTAATACTTTGATAGTGTTGGTGTTGAGACTCCACCATTATTCTTAAAATATTATGTTGATCTGGGCTCTATTGAGAGAATACAAGAATACGATGAATCTTATTGCGGTGCTTATTGTTTATATATGTGCTTTTTGCGGTGCTTATTGATAAAAGATATTACGTTTATCGGCATTCCTGACATAATCACCGACAATAAAATTGGGTGTTGTTTTGGTAGATTTAACATAGTATTTAACTTTATCAGGATTATCAGAAGCATCAACCGGTGTCATATTAATTGTTGATTGAATGTTGTTGTTATAGGTTATTACTGCATCATTTAATATATACCCAATTACCATCCCCGTTGATGAACATTGGTTTATTAATTATGTGTAATAAAGTTCTATTAAATCTCTCTATGAATACGGCCTTTAAATCACCGTATGTAGAATATAGTTGTGTCTCATATTCTTTAAGTAGAGATTTACATGTTTTATTGTACAACTCACTACATCTATCTACCGATAACTTTTCTGGTTTTAGGCCCTCTGATAGGATTGTTTTAAAACCATTAGTTATAGATCATCCAGATTTATTTATCAATGGAGTAGCCCATGCATTTTTTGTGAATATATCTATAACAGTTAAAATAAACTTATAATTATTATTGTATTTACTTAGAGATGATTTATCAAATAAATCAGCTGACCATGTTTCATCTTTATATAATGGTATTATTCTTTCTCTTCTAAACTTTGTTATTTGAAGAATAAATACTTCTTTAGCTAGTAGTTGTTGTTTAGTTTTAATTGTGCTTTGTTGTTTCATTATGGATGCAGTTATAGGTTTACTCATGGACATGGTTGTAGGCTTACTCATAGACGTCATAGCTTTGCTCATTTACCATAATTAAAAACAAATTTGTCTAGTTGTTCTTTATTAATAATATTCATTGATAATAGTTTTTTAGACATATTTAATGTTTCATCAAATACTTCATCATGACCAGCTTTTGTTTCTAGTATAAGTAATTCTAATTTTTCTGTTAGGTTGTTGGAGGAGTTACAGCTATGATTGCTGAGTTTATCTTTAGTTAAACCTCTACCATAGATTTTCTTTTTACCCCCCAATATATGTTTTACTGTTTTATATCTACTGCTTTTCTTATCACCTTTTCCTATGTCATATCCAATATCTAGTAAAAACGTTTTATTTTTTTTTTCATCTTCCTCGATTTTAACATATGTTACATTTGATTTAGTAAGAAAGTTAGTAAATCCATCTGACATTTCATATATTTTATCCTTAACTATAAATGCAACCTGCTCTAGAGTTAAATTAACACCATTCATTTTATATCTTCTAGTAGGCAAATCTACGAGATTTAAATCTAATTGAGGTTTAGTTTGATCCCCCATTTCATGAAGAAAATTGGCTGTTTCTATATCAACATAAACTGGTGCTATATCTCGAGTTTTCTCTACGGCTTCATTTGACA
Organism: Convolutriloba macropyga; assembly: GCF_964194025.1. Classification (NCBI taxonomy): domain Eukaryota; kingdom Metazoa; phylum Xenacoelomorpha; order Acoela; family Convolutidae; genus Convolutriloba; species Convolutriloba macropyga. The sequence goes on along the minus strand of NC_134474.1, from coordinate 30,312,579 downwards.
AATCAGGCTTCATTAATGCTTCATTAGACATCACTAATGCCTTGTTTCTAATTTGCTCTATCGTCTTAGTTTCTTTATCTAACTGTTGATTTTGCCAATCTATTGCTTTTAATGTTTGTTCACCCAGGGCTAGATTCTGTTCACTGGTTGCATTTGGTGTTTTAATCACCGACAATAAGTTTGGGTGTTGTTTTGGTAGATTTAACAAAGTATTTAATTTTATCAGGATTATTAGAAGCATCAACCGGTGTCATATTAATTGTTGAATAAATGTTGTTGTTATAGGTTATTACTGCAACATTTAATATATACCCAATTACTATCCCCGTTGATGAGCATTGGTTTATTAATTATGTGTAATAAGGTTCTATTAAATCTCTCTATGAATACGGCCTTTAAATCACTGTATGTAGAATATAGTTCTGTCTCATATTCTTTAAGTAGAGATTTACATGTCTTATTGAACAACTCACTACATTTATCTATCCGTAACTTTTCTGGTTTTAGGCCCTCTGCTAGGATTGTTTTAAAACCATTAGTTATAGTTAATCCAGATTTATTTTTCAATGGAATAGCCCATGCACATTTTGTTAATATATCTATAACAGTTAAAATAAACTTATAATTATTATTGTATTTACTTAGAGATGAGTTATCAAATAAATCAGCTGACCATGTTTCATCTTTATATAATGGTATTATTCTTTCTCTTCTAAACTTTGTTATTTGAAGAATAAATACCTCTTTAGCTAGTAGCTGTTGTTTAGTTTTAATCGTGCTTTGTTGTTTCATTATGGATGCAGTTATAGGTTTACTCATGGACATGGTTGTAGGCTTACTCATAGACGTCATAGCTTTGCTTATTTACCATAATTAAAAACAAAATTGTCTAGTTGTTCTTTATTAATAATATTCATTGATAATAGTTTTTTAGATATATTTAATGTTTCATCAAATACTTCATCATGACCAGCTTTTGTTTCTAGTATAAGTAATTCTAATTTTTCTGTTAAGTTGTTGGAGGAGTTACAGCTATGATTGCTGAGTTTATCTTTAGTTAAACCTCTACCATAGATTTTCTCTTTACCCCCCAATATATGTTTTACTGTTTTATATCTACTGCTTTTCTTATCACCTTTTCCTATGTCATATCCAATATCTAGTAAAAACGTTTTATTTTTATTTTCATCTTCCTCGATTTTAACATATGTTACATTTGATTTAGTAAGAAAGTTAGTAAATCCATCTGACATTTCATATATTTTATCCTTAACTATAAATGCAACCTCCTCTAGAGTTAAATTAACACCATTCATTTTATATCTTCTAGTAGGCAAATCTACGAGATTTAAATCTAATTGAGGTTTAGTTTGATCCCCCATTTCATGAAGAAAATTGGCTGTTTTTATATCAACATAAACTGGTGCTATATCTCGAGTTTTCTCTACGGCTTCATTTGACAAATCAGGCTTCATTAATGCTTCATTAGACATCATTAATGCCTTGTTTCTAATTTGCTCTATCGTCTTAGTTTGTTTATCTAACTGTTGATTTTGCCAATCTATTGCTTTTAATGTTTGTTCACCCAAGGCTAGATTCTGTTCACTGGTTGCATTTGGTGTTTTAATCACCGACAATAAGTTTGGGTGTTGTTTTGGTAGATTTAACAAAGTATTTAATTTTATCAGGATTATTAGAAGCATCAACCGGTGTCATATTAATTGTTGAATAAATGTTGTTGTTATAGGTTATTACTGCAACATTTAATATATACCCAATTACCATCCCCGTTGATGAACATTGGTTTTTTAATTATGTGTAATAAGGTTCTATTAAATCTCTCTATGAATACGGCCTTTAAATCACTGTATGTAGAATATAGTTCTGTCTCATATTCTTTACGTAGAGATTCACATGTCTTATTGAACAACTCACTACATTTATCTACCCGTAACTTATCTGGTTTTAGGCCCTCTGCTAAGATTGTTTTAAAACCATTAGTTATAGTTAATCCAGATTTATTTTTCAATGGAATAGCCCATGCTTATTTTGTTAATATATCTATAACAGTTAAAATAAACTTACAATTATTATTGTATTTACTTAGAGATTATTTATCAATTAAATCAGCTGACCATGTTTCATCTTTATATAATGGTATAACTCCTTCTCTTCTAAACTTTGTTATTTGAGGAATAAAAACTTCTTTAGCTAGTAGTTGATGTTTAGTTTTAATTGTGCTTTGTTGTTTCATTATGGATGCAGTTATAGGTTTACTCATGGACATGGTTGTTGGCTTACTCATAGACGTCATAGCTTTGCTTATTTACCATAATTAAAAACAAAATTGTCTAGTTGTTCTTTATTAATAATATTCATTGATAATAGTTTTTTAGATGTATTTAAAGTTTCATCAAATATTTCATCATGATCAGTTTTTGTTTGTAGTATAAGTAATTCTAATCTTTCTGTTAAGTTGTTGGAGGAGTTACAGCTGAGTTATTGCTGAGTTTATCTTCAGTTGAACCATAGATTTTCTCTTTACCCCAATATATGTTTTACTGTTTTATATCTACTGCTTTTCTTATCACCTTTTCCTATGTCATATCCAATATCTAGTAAAAACGTTTTATTTTTATTTTCATCTTCCTTGATTTTATCATATGTTACATTTGATTTAGTAAGAAAGTTAGTAAATCCATCTGAAAATTCATATATACTATCCTTGACTATAAATGCTCCCTGCTCTAGAGTTAAATTAACACCATTCATTTTATATCTTCTTGTAGGCAAATCTACGAGATTTAAATCTAGTTGAGGTTATATTTGAGCCCCCATGTCATGGAGAAAATTGGTTGTTTTTTTATCAACATTAACTGGTGCTATATCTCGAGTTTTCTCTACGGCTTCATTTGACAAATCAGGCTTCATTAATGCTTCATTAGACGTCATTAATGCCTTGTTTCTAATTTGCTCTATCATCTTAGTTTGTTTAACTGTTGATTTTGCCAATCTATTGCTTTTAATGTTTGTTCACTCAATAATAGATTCTGTTCATATGGTTGCATTTGGTGTTTTAATTAAAGGATCAAATAACTCTTCTATTTCACAATAGTATTCTTGTTCTTTTAATTTATCTTCTAATCTATTCCTTCTGTTTAGTTTTTCTAGTTTATTTAATTCTATAAGTTTTTTTTGCTTTGTCAATTTTTTATATATAAATTAATATAAAAATAACTTAAAATTATTATATAAATAATATAAAAACAATATTAAAAAAATAAAAAAATAATGCGTTCTATAGGAGAGATAATGATGTATAAAATAAAAACTACGAACTACTATCTACTAACTACTAACTACTATCTACTAGCTACTAAATCTTAACTACTAGCTACTAATCAAGTTCATAATAAAATTCATATTCATAATCATATTCATAATCATATTAAAGATCATTATATAATCTAATAGCAGCTTCAATTAACTTTCTATCATCCCTATTAGTTAGTTCAAGAATATTATGTATAAAAGCCTCTTTACTTTCATCTAACCCTATTTTCATTAATAGCTCTATTGGAGTAGTTTCAATCTGTTTTTTAAATCTCTTTTCAATAGATATAGTCTCTTATCATGAGGATAGCTTTTAATATTATATACATGGAATCTTTTATCATCAAAGTTATTCAGACCTCTCTTTTTAGTTTTAATTGTTGACATCTTATCCCCAACTTTTTGTATTCTACATTCTACTACAATTCCTTCTTTATTATCCATTAAAGCATTATAGTAACTTTCATGCTTGCCATGGTTTTCTTTGTTTATTCCTTTCTCTTACGCTGTTCTGTTCTTAAACGGTTTCTGCCCTGGGTCACCAAGCTATAGGTTTTTGGTTTGAATACTATGAATTCCTCTATCTCTCTACTTGCAAGTTCATGTTTGAATTTGACTGGAACTTTAGTATTAGTTTTGATTGGGGTATCGAGATTGCTTAAGTCCATGTATTTATCATCAACATTACCTTCGCTAAAGCTGAATACAAAACTATTTGTAACCATATAATGCAGCATTAGATCGTTGAGTGATGGTTTTGATGCATCATAAAAGAATTCACACATGCATAGTTTGTTAAGTTCTAACACTGTTGAGTCCAAGTATATTGCTTATCAGATTGTATTTCTTCTTTTTTTGAAATTCTATTAGAGTGTAACTATCGTATCTAATTTTATCTTTGCATGAGGGTTTACTAACAGCTTTAAGTATTTCATAATCATCTGTTAGAATCTTAGCTTCTAAATACTTTAATGGATTCTCACAACTTTTACCAAATGGGGAATTATTCATTAATTTGACTATATATCCTTCTCAGCCTCAGTCTTAGCTTCTGCTCTGATTTTAGTATTAAGTTCAATATGGTCTCTAATCATATATTCTTGTTTAAATTTAATTATTCTATGAACTTTAGTAACCTCTATACCCATCTTAACAACAAACTTTAACGTTCTGTATTGTATTGGATATTCATATTTATTATTCTAATCAAGTATTATTTTCTCGCTTTTAGAAGAAGTTGGAAGTCTTTGTTTGTATCCTAGTTCATTATTCTCTACTTCTCTTTTATAAGGTAGTAATTGAAATATACTAGTTCTATCTTCACATTCATTAGTATATTCTAAATCACAGATAAACCAGTAGCCATAATCACTATCATCTGGAGTGTTTAATACATCGTCTAGAGTTGAGTTAGAGTACTCAAAATCTTTATATGGCAGCTTTTGCATTAATGCATAACCGTATGAGTTATTAGCATCAATGTATCATATGGACCTATTACTGTGATTTTGACTTTGACTTTGACTTTTAATATATCTATTGCCTATAACACCACATATACCACCTCTCTGACATCATTCTCCATATACTCTAGTGTTAATTCTTTACCTGTTTTCATACTATTAGAATTATTAAAGTTATCAACATCTATAGATAGATTTCCAAAAAATTATTATAGCTATTCTCATCCTTAAAGTATTCATAAGGACATAATGTTTTACTTTTAACTTGATATACATTCGCAATTTTATCCAGAGACATTGTCATAAAATTGCAACTGTCTATAAACTTTAGTATAACTACTCTAAAAATTCTAGCTTTACCATTAGTACTAGGTAATACGTCAACTCTTCTCTTGTTATTATTCTTTTTAAATATCTCAATAAATATTAGATTGAAGTCATAGCCTTTACCATTATGAAATATAACTGGAATGAAGTTTTGTTGTTTATAGTTTAAGTTACAAATATTGCATGCAGGAACTCTATATTTACCTGAATCATGACAGTGATCTCTAACCTTATTAATGCAAGGTTTATTACAAATATGACAAGTGTTATTGGTATCATGATATAAACTATCTTCTTTATTAAACATTATTGGTTTGTTTAACTTGAAATTATTCTCAGTTTCTATTTCCAATAGATGTTTGACATAATCTTTGATACAATCTGAACCAAAGTATGATTTGTAATCACCATTCCAACTGAAGCCAATGGCAATAGGTACAAATTCAGATATTTTATATGTATTATCACCAATCTTTTTATTAATGCTGTCCATATAACATTCAATATCGCTTAGATGACATTCTTCTCTTCTTGTTGTTTGTAATGGTTCTTGAAATTAATTTGTTTTAATTTTGGGCATACAATCTTTGATTTGATTTGTGTACAGCATTCATGAGTTTCACAATTTTGTTGAGCGGGAAACCAAAGAGAACAAATATCACAAAACCAATACATCGTGTTTTTAGTATTAGGTCTTTCCAATAATACTTCTATGTTTTTAATTAAAGCGGCGTGTTCATTCCAGACTAGTTTTCTTAAAGTTTTACGGCCTTTGATAAAGTTTGAACATTTCTTTAATAATTCTACTTCAGTACCGCCTTCAGTTGAGGGTTGGTAAAACCAAATGTTGATGTTATATTTATTCTGCAAACTTATTAGATAACAATAAGTGTTTTCATTATCTTCCCAGTCATCAACTAGGTTATTAGTGTATTTACTTTCTCTAGTTGCATGATCAGCTGCAGGGAATAATGCTGCTGTAATACATAATCGTAAGCAGTTAAATTTATTGTTTCTAATATCTAATATCGCTTTTGTTTTAGTTCTAAGTCCGGGTGGTAGTTCAGTATAAGATCCTAATGATGGCTTAGTTCTTTCTATGTTTAATTGCACGTCTGATATTCCTATAAATTCATAATCGTAATCATAGCCTTCATATGTTTCTTTAACATGATCAAGCCATTGGCTTAGATTCAGTCGATGATCTTTACTCATATATTCATCAGTTCTAAAGTTTACTTTAATAGTCTATGAGAACCCTTTTTCACCATCGGGAGTTCTCTTTCTATATACGCAATTAGCAGTGACCTTATATTTATAGGATTTAAATGGTTTAAACCCGTCTAATACGTAATCTATTGGCTCATTAACATCTTCGATGAAAATTTCATCAGATTTAGTAATATATAACTGTTTTTGATTGAAGCTTGGTTTAATATTAAAATTGTTGTCATGGGCTACGTTTTACTTCCAGTGTTTATTCATGTGGGTTTGTAGACCTATATCATTTTGAAAAGTTTTAGGATTGGCTTGTTGTTGTGGTTGTGGGGGTGAAGCCGTCTCAGCTTAATCAAGATCCATAATCATATCTCTCGTTCTTTTCTGGTGGCTACCCGATAAAGTATTTTTGAGAAAATCCTTCATCGAATTGATAGATAAATTGCAGATATCACATAAATTTACATTGCTGTTTGTAGGGTGAGACATGGTGTATTTTATTAAAGAAAATTTTGGAAAAAAATAATTTTTCGAAAATGAAAAATGAACTGTGATAAGTGTAAAAATAAGCCTTGGAAGGAGTGTTGTAATGATTGTAAAGAATTAGATTATTGTTGTTATATATGCAAGGATATAGGTAAAGTAAAAGATTTTATTAAACATTTAGGAGAACATTATGTTAATCTAGATCAATATCTAGAGTGTAATATGTGTAGAAATTATAAGCATATTTCTTTCTTTAGGTTTAGAAATGGAAGATGCAGAACCCGAACTATCCGTCTGATAATGTATAATTACAAGCTTAACTCTGTACTAGTGGATTGCACTAAGTAAGACAGGAAATGATAGATTTTGAGGGAATATAAAGGGAAATATAGTGGATATACACATTCAACCAAGCACGAATACACGTTAGTGTTGAGTGGTTGGTTGGATAGAACCTTTTTCCCACTACTGCGGGGGTAATTTATTTTGCGTCAACGAAACCAAAACGCGGAGGTTGCAGTCAAATACGATAAAGGTTTTGAGGTTGCAGCAATTTCGCGCAATTGCAGATAACTATTTGCTTTCTGATCCCAGTAGTTGTCAAACATAACACAAAAATCATGTAAATTTTAGTCTTTACATTCACAGAAGGCCGCAAACTGCAAATACTGTAGAAGTGTTTTCAACTCGTGTACACGAATGTAAAATTTGTGATCACCGCATAGCATTGAAATTCAAAGCAGAGGTACAATGGTAGTCACATTTACAGAAAGGACTTAAGAAAATTGTGTTAAACATCGATAATAAATCCTTCAAATGGTCAACTGCGGAAAATTTCGGAAGAAAGCAGTGGTACTTTATTGGTAATTAACTAATTTAATTAATTTAAATATTGAACACATTCCACTTACAATAAAGAACTTTTAGAACATACATCCACGTTCAATAAGTTCCATGAAACATTCGTTTTGATGAAGCGTCATGGCTTTTTGGGAGTTCGATAAAAACTGTCATTTATATTAGTACAGAAGACAACAGTCAAAATCTGACTAACAACAAAACGTTTGCGCATTATTTAGCTGCTTCTTTCATCCCAGTGGAAGATTAATTAAACGAAAAGGGTTGAAAGTATGCCGATATGAACGACCTCGTCATTGACGAGAATGATGAATAATGCACAAATGAAGGAAAGCACACGTTAAAATAACGAGAAATTCAGTAACGTTTTCTTCAAAATTTATTCTACACCTCAAATTGAAGAAACCTATACATTGATCTGAAGCACTGGATAGGAAATTGGAACAAAGGACAGGCAGATGGCGAAAACAAAACTTAGAGTTAGTCAATTAAACGCTACCTCTACGATTTGTGGTAGTAAAAGCAGGGACTCACAAACCGGATTGAGGAATGTTGGTTTCTCAAAATTTTGCTACAAACGCTTAGTGGCAAATACCACCATGGACATCCGCCCGATAAAAAACACTAAAAAAATTATTCATCACAATAGAGATTTACAGAAGAGAAAAGGGAGATGTTAAGATCAGACTATGTCAGCAAGGTTACAAAGTCATTGCCTTTTTCCAGTATGTCAAATCCAGTGGCCATACCAAAACTGCCGATACTTTACCCGAGGCAACCACGTTTTAATTGGATATCAGCAGCAAGACGTACTCAAACGTCATATACAAGCACCTTTACACCATTAATTCAGCAACAGAAAGGACAGATGTCGACAACACGTAAGAAAAGACGTCAAGCTCCCTTTTTTCGGATTTGAGGAAAATTTATCTTGTCAGCGGAACCCAGGTTGAGGTCCAGACCCAAATTCTTGTCTGATCAGACTTTCCAGACCCAAAAAACCTCTGAGCAGCCTTTCCAGACACAAAAGGTCTCTGATCAGCCTTTTCAGACCCAAGTTGTTCTGATCAGACCATCTTCAGACCATGGTCCAGACTCAAATTCAGACCATTGCCTTGACCTTAATCAGACTATGATCAGACTTAAGTGCACTCGAAGAGGTTACAATCAGACCCAGTTGCGCTCGAAGCAATTATGATCAGAACCAGTTGCGCTTGCAGCCTGTGATACCTGATGTATCTTTATTTTATTAATTCCCTTGATGCAGTATATTTTATATGAAGCTCTAAATTTAGTTCATTTATTTAACCTTCATATTTTGTTCAGTTCGTGTCTTGTGATCTGCCGTTAACTTTCTGCTTAGTTTCCCGCATCGTGATCAGACATGTCTGATCACGCATTCACGTTGTTTATGAGTGTTCATATTTCCATAATTTCATTCTCTGATATTCTGCAATTCAAATCAGTTCTGCAAATCCTCTTTTGAATTCCCGCTCCGCGAGTAAGCACAAGTAAACTGAATTTGAATCTCGCACCGCGAATCACCAAATAATATCTTCTCCGCATACTTGCACTGCAAACCACTACTCTAAATAATTAAAGTACGACATGGCGCAGTCAGCAACCAAACGAACACCCCTTGGAATCGACCCTTTCTGGGACAAACCCACACCGGATCCCCCGCTTCGCTGGGCGAAAAGGAGAGTACAGTACAAATTGGCACTCCTGGCCAAAGAAAACATCATTTTGGACACGCTACTCGAGCCTAAACCTGAAACGGTAGAGCTTCCTCTGGAGCCTACCTACGAAGAGACAATAGTGAGTGCATCCGCACAATCAGAGAGGGAGAGGAACGCGCGCAACGCGCAACAAAAAATGAACTGGCAAAACAAATGCCAACGGCTCATTGAAGTGGGTATCATGTGTGGCGACAAACCGTGGTCACTGGCGGACCGCAAAACTGTTTCCCTACTCTACCTAAGCATCGGAATAAAAGGTCTCCGTATTCTCAACTGCAAGAATCCGCACGTCCTGATCGATACTCTCGCCACGGTAGACTTCTGGAAGATTGTGGAGGAGGCGTTTATCCGCCCTCGCAACATAACCTTCGATCGTCACGTCTTCTTGATCACAAAGCAGCTTAGAGGGGAAACTGTCGAACACTTCTACAGCAAACTAAAGGAGTTGGCTGAGAACTGCGACTTAGAGAAAAAAGAAGAGACCCTGATACGAGATGTTTTCATCACTAATCTGATGGATCCTGAAATTCAAAAGGAGCCTTTAAAACAAACAGTCGAACCGCGGCAGGCGTTAGAACTAGCAATCAATATGGAACTCGGGATGCGGAATCAACATTAGATACAGCATCACAACAAGATCGTTGTTCCTGCAAATGTTAACGCCGTTCAGTTCTACAATAACCCACGGAAACCATATTGGCAGAACGCGAATAATGTCCCAAAACAAAACAATCGATCGACTCTCTATTGCTCAAATTGCGGCGGCATTTGGCTCCCAAATCACCGTGAAAAAAGCATTGCGAAGGGGAAAACATGCAAGAACTGTGGGTTACTAAAACACTTTGCGAAGGTCTACCGTAAACAAAAGAACACGAACACAAAGCCACAGGATCCCAAGAAAAAGATGGTCCGTGTGGTAGAAGAAGAGCCACACCCAGAGGACCGTGTTAATTTCCTTCAGCCAGCTAAACTCTACGAATCGGACTACAGTAGTGGAGAGGAGGACAATACAGTCGCTATGATTGAAACTACTGTCGAAAAAGTTGAACCACTCAACATGCCTCTCAAAATCGGCAACGTCAATACCACACTACTCGTGGACTCCGGGAGTGCATGCAGTACACTCAACCACTCACTCGCGTCGCAGGTGGTACACAGCAGCCCCCGTGCATTCTGGGTCAATGAAACAACGCCTCCACAACTACGGACCTTCTCAAACGAACCTATACAAGTCGAGGGAAAGATTCAAGCTCCAATAACAAGCAAAGGCTGGGCATGTGATTCAGCCACTTTCACAGTCGTAGTCGACGGTTTAAAGTCCCTAATAGGTCGTGATTTGTTTGCTCAACTTGGACTTGCTGTGACTCATTCTACATTTCTGAAAGGTAACCGTGTCAACAACATTGCATCTCCGGAATTTAAAGAACAGATAGCCACAACTTTTCCTGGTTTGGTATCACGTATTGGACGATCAAAAAGTCATGTAGCAAAATCTAAAGTTCACAAAGATTTTCAACTTAGACATCAAAAAGGTAGACGTATCCCTACTAACCTTCAAGAAAAATTTAATTCTGAACTTAGGAAATTGCTAGCCGAAAAACATATCATAAAACTTTCTAGTTGTCCCGACAAATATTTCATATCACCCATTGTCGTTACGATAAAAAAGATCAAACGATAAAGCTTGCACTGGACTCAAAAGTATTAAACAAAGCCATTCACAAGAATAAATATCAGACGCCAAACATTGATACTTTATTTGAATCTATCTCTCAACAAATAATTGCTCCCGCGCCGCAAAACACAACATACTTCTCGACAATTGATTTGAAATACGCGTACAGTCAGTTAAATTTGGATGCTAATACAACTAATCACTGTAATTTCAATATCATTAGTGGTGATATGACAGGCACTTATAGATTTCAAACAGGATTTTACGGATTTACGGATATGCCAGCTGAATTCCAAAAAGCTATGGATTATACTCTAATTGGCTTACAAAATACATATTGTTTTTGGACGATATTCTAATAGTTAGCCAAGGCTCTTTGACTGAACACAAAAGTTATGTAATGAAATGCCTCTAACGATTAGACGACGAAAATCTTAGGATAAACCTTCCTAAATGTCGTTTTGGAAAATTAGAAATTGATTGGCTTGGGTATCACATCACACAATTGGGTATCTCACCCCTCGAAACTAAAACAGCTGCGATTTTGGCTCTTGAGGCTCCAAAAACTCTAAAGAAACTCCATTCTTTTTTAGGATCAGTCCCTTATATTGGAAAGTTCATTCCTAATCTTGCTCAAATAAGTCATCCTCTCCGTCCATTACTGAAAAAGTCTTCAAAATTCATCTGGACAGCAGAACATGAGAATTATTTTATCGAAAGTAAGAATCGCATCGCGAACGCAACTGCAAATAGTCACTATAACCCGCAACTCGAAACACGCGTAAATTGTGATGCGTCCCGATCTGGCTTGGGAGCAGCTCTTGAACAATTAATTGTGGATGGCTGGAAACCAATTGCATTTGCGTCTCGGTTTTTAAATTCTTGCGAAGAACGTTATAGCGTAAATGAACTTGAACTTTTGGGTGTAGTTTGGTCAACAGAATATTTTAAAAATTATCTGTATGGAAAACATTTTAAAGTAATTACGGATCACCGTGCACTCCTTTCGATCATGAAAGAAAATAGATCTAATAAATCATATAACAGCAGATTGATTCTTTGGTTCGATCGTCTTCTCCCTTTTCAATTTGACATTGAACATCTTCCTGGGGCAAATATGGGTCTGGTCGATTACTTTTCCCGAAACCCGTCTCAAAGAGCTAAAAAGATTTCTGCATACGACGAGGAATTTATCGTTGCAAAACTAAAGCTAATTTCAAAATCCATTAACGCACTAGAATTAAATATCACACATCCTGCATCCCATTTACATCATTTGTTAAAAAACCATACTCTCGCTTTACAAAATACACCTAAAATTGAGGCACATGACTTCGTATCGCAAATTAAACCTAAAGTTGAGTCTAGCACTAAATCAATATATTCAATTAGCACACACGCAATGTCTTTAGTAATTCACTCGCCCCGCGAAAACAAGCCTCAAATAGTATTTGTGAATTAAACAATTTAAAATATGCAAAACCCGCGTCGCAAAGTCAACTTGACACTTATCTCGCTCTGCAAAATACCAACAAAAGTAAACAATTAATCCAAATTAGGAAAAAAGTTGCATTCGCGCAGCGCGAGTCTCAAAATTTTCAATCACAATACCCGCCAATTATATCACATTCCACAAATATTTCTAAAAGTCATCACCCAAAATTAAAATCAGTGCTTTTTGCCTCTTGCAACTCTACAATTCAGTCGCATCCTTCGCAATATAAAAACTCAAATTTAAATCACTCATTGCCTGTATTAAAATACGTCAATACAATAACAAATAAAGTGCTTTCTAAGAAGCGAATAACTCGTGTCCGATTTAACGATGCCTCCCGCGCAGCGGATCAGCAATCCACAAGTGAAAACGCAACTCGCCCCGCAAGTCAGCGATTAAATTCGCCAAGCAACTCCCGCGCGGCGAATCAACAAGCCGAATCCTCAAGTAATCCTCGCGAAGCAAATCCACCACCAAACGTCACTCGGACATCCCCGACCCACTCATCAAACGCTGGCACTCCACTAACCCCCAGTCCGCATGTTCCGACATTCGACTACATAGTGTCGAAAATCTTTAACAAATCGTTAATAGCTTCGTTAACGAGTAAAGATGCAGTATTAAAAGAGGTCAGGGACTGCATCCTGACAAATAATGAGAGCCGCTTAAAAGCTCTCAACCCTTATATTCATTCGTACTGGAGGGAACTCCACGTGCGCTCCGGGTGCCTCTGTATTGACGAGAAAGTAGCAATACCGAACGTGTTACGCGAGGCGCTAATCGACGATATCCACGCAAGACATCCGGGCACTTGGGGAATGATTTGTATGGCCACACATTGTTGGTGGCCCTACATACACCGCGATATAATCGTTAAAGCCACTGAGTGTAAACCCTGCACAGTCATAGGTAAGAATCTTAAATCTATTATTCCCGCCAAGCAATTCAATCCTCACATACCATGTGTAGAACCAAATCAAGAAATTCAAATTGATTTTGGGGGTCCATTTTTTGATGAAAAGGGTAATGAAGTGTACTTTCTGGCAGCAATTGATCGTTTCTCTAAATACTCTACTGCATATATTTATGATAAAGCTAATGGACCAAACGTTTTGAAGTTTTTGGACATGTACATTGAAATTCATGAAATTCCAAGATCCATCCGTTTAGATCAAGCAAAATGTTTAGTCGGAAATCAAGTAAAGACTTTTTGCAATAAGAACAATATCGATATTATTGAAGCTCCTGTAAATGACCATCGTGCCATCGAGTTGGTAGAAAGACTGATTCAAACAATTAAGAATAGACTCGCATGCATCAAAGAGGAGAAATTGCCTACACGCGACTTTCGTGTAAAGCATGCATTAAAGATCATAATACACCAATTGCGAATATGTAAACAAAGAACAACAAAGACCTCGCCCTTCGAAGCACATTTTGGAAGAAAGCCTAACACCCCGCTAAGCGTGATTGCAACCAAGCCTAATTTGTTAAATCTAACATATAAGAATATTATAAATCATTATTTAGACGAGGACACAGTGATGCCGGAAGAAATTCTCCCTGACGACAAGTGGGTGAATGGATATCGTAGTGATATCGAGGTGGAGATCGGAATGACCCGGGCATCCACAGAAGCGAGGAATAGAGAGAGGGCTAGTACGGACGGAGAATCCCGGTTCTTGAAGACAAAAGCAATCCGACCATTCCCCTGAAGGAACGTGCGGTGGAGCTAAATCTTGCAGGAAAAGTGCATGGCAAGAGACGCTCCAAAAAGAATCTTGAGGGACTGTATGAGGTAATTGCGCCGGGATCTCATATTTTAAAAGTAAGCCCTACAACATCCACTATCAAGCAACCCGGGAAACTAATTGTGACGGTAGGCAATAGCGATATTACAAAATTTGAAAATGTGGCACACAGTTGGAACGCCAAACTCCCCTAAAGGCCTATGCAGACCGCAGAGGGCCTCGATCTGGCGAAAAGATAGTGGAAGAACTGATACAAAGCCACATCAAAGAATTCAACCGCAAACAAGAAGGAGACACAGGAAACGAGAACCGGGCAACGGGGTCTCGTCGACCAAATCAAACATTTCGCGCGCTATGCGAGGACGAATTCCAAAAGTGCCGAATTTTCTCGCCATACGAAATCAGCAACCGACAGCTGTAACAACCTCGCATAGCGAACATCACGCATCATCTTCATCCACTACTCCGGCCGCGGCAGCTCAAAACACGCGCACTTCCGATCGTACCCAACGCAGCCCTTCCTATTACGGATTCGAAATTTTTCCACCCAACTCCACTATTCTGCCTCCACCAAAACGACCCCGCCGAGCGGGAGATGTGGAAAACTATCAACCACCACCCGAATCAATCGTCGAGTAAGTGCAACATATAGCTGAAAATCAGCCCGAAGAACAGAATATATCTCCTCTTATTGGTCAAGTGTCACCACCCCCCCCCCTCGGAATCCACCATTAATTGACATTGATACTCCCACACTCGTTCAATCAATGACAGCACTCGAGGCGGAAAAACAGCACTCGGATAATGATGAGTGGGATATGTAAACTGTACCAAAACTGCAAAACATTTCATTATTTATTAATCATCTAATTTTAAGTTATGATAACCAGCAAATATATCGCTATTATTTGTCTAACCGGGGACCTCGTATTAATTTGTAAATGTTGTTGCTATTTATACTTCAAAAATTGTATTTACAATTTTCTTTCTCGATGTAAGGGGTATGTGATACCTGATGTATCTTTAATTTAAGATTAATACCCTTGATGCAGTATATTTTACATGAAGCCCTAAAATTAGTTTTTTATTTAACCTTCATATTTTATTCAGTTCGTGTCTTGTGATCTGCCGTTAACTTTCTGCTTAGTTTCCCGCCTCGTGATCAGACATGTCTGATCACGCATTCACGTTGTTTATGAGTGTTCAAATTTCCATAATTTCATTCTCTGATATTCTGCAATTCAAATCAGTTCTGCAAATCCTCTTTTGAATTCCCGCTCCGCGAGTAAGCACAAGTAAACTGAATTTGGATCTCGCACCGCGAATCACCAAATAATATCTTCTCCGCATACTTGCACTGCAAATCACTACTCTAAATAATTAAAGTACGACACAGCCATTCATGATCAGACTGAAGTGCGCTCGAAACCAGTTCTAATCAAACTCAACTGCGCTCGAAATAGTCTGATCAGAGATAATTTTACATACAAAAAAAAACTCTAGTTTTGCTATAATATATTCTTTTCATAAAAACTGATGTTTGCAGTATTTAATTCATCTAAGGAAAAATGAATTATAAAAGTAATGCTAAAGGAAACGAAACCCAACTGTTGAGAACAAATTTTATTTAGTGTACAGTTTAGTGTATATTTCTGACTCAATTGATGAAATTAGACAGCTTTCCATATGAAACATCGTGGTCTCCAGTTGATCAAAGGACCGGCCTCTGCTATCAGCTGGACTCTTTTTTCTGATCAGAGCTATCGGACCTATGATGGGTATCTGATCAGAACGCTGCTTTGTAGCTGCCTCTTGGAAGGGCCAACATCTCTCAGTAAAAAAAAACAAAAAAAATGAAAAAAAAATTAATGCGCTCGAAATGGTCCCTGATCAGACCCAATTGCGTTCGAAAACATTTCTGATCAGACCCAAGTGCGCTCGAAGAGGTTATAATCAGACCCAATTGGGGTCGAAGTTGCCACTGATCAGACAAAAGTGCGCTCGAAGAGGTTATGTTCAGACCCAATTGCGCTCGAAGTAGCCTCTGGTCAGACCCAAGTGCGCTCGAATCCGCCTACGATCAGACTTTTCAGATCAAATCAACCTCCGATCAGACCATCTCCAGACCATCGTCCAGACTGTAGTGCGCTCGAACTTCCTTCCAGACCCTGTAATTTTGGTCGGGGAACACACAGGTGTGCGCTCGACTGGGTCTGATCATAAACCAGTTTGGGTCTGGACCTCAACATGGACCTCAAGACTGTAGTGCGCTCGAACTTCCTTCCAGACCCTGTAATTTCGGTCGGGGAACACACAGGTGTGCGCTCAACTGGGTATGATCATAAACCAATTTAGGTCTGGACCTCAACATGGGAAGACCTCTATGAAGAGCAATCAAACGTTGAAAAAATAAGAAAAGTCTATAAAGAATTTCAAGAATTGACAGAGCAAAAACGAGTTAGATTACAATTTTATCACGGTTACAAGGGCAGGAATTTGAAAGTTTTCAGCAACAAAAGTTTTGATTTTGTTCTTCCATAGGCGTCTTGCGAAGTAGAGGTCAAATTGACTAAAACTGAATTGTACGAAGGAAATTGAGATTAACATTATAGAGTATGGAATTTGTTTGCCTGACTTTAACGACGGAGGTACATCCAATTAGATTGCAGATTAGTGTAAACATAATATATCAACATTTTTGAGTACATTTAATATGAGAAAGCGAAACAACATGAGCCCTTACTTGAAATGAATAACATAAGCAAAAAATCAATCCGAGGTTTCATTAATTAAGTCAGACTAATGATTTTCTCTTATGAAGGACAAATTCAGTACTAATTTTATTCAAATCAGTGGCTTTAAGACATGATTAAACCTAAAATTTTTTCTTTGATATTCTGTTAAATTTTTCCAGGTTTCTTTTATAGAGTTAGCTCTAAACTTTATAATCTTTTACTTACAACAAGCTTGAACACCAACTTTTCATAAAATTCTTGGTAAAAATGAAAACCACTCTTTCGTTAAAGATTCAATTTTTAAACGATATGAGCAAAAACAACGTATAAGCATTGGTAACGTTCATAGCCACAAGTGAGATTTAGGCGGCAATGTTTTTTTGATGTTCATTTACCGGTTTTTTTTCTGATGTTAAGGACGTCAAAATGGGTTCATACTTGGTCAACAACCGTCTAGAGAACCTAAAAATATTGAGCCGAAAACCGCCTTATTTGATACATATTATTGCGGTATTTACTTAAAATTAGGTTATATGAACTTTTTGGGCAATTTTACGTATATTGGAACGTTTTATTTTCTTATCTTAACGCTTAGAAAAACTCGATTCTGATTGGATAATAATCTCTCCGTCCCAAAAGACTATGTTAGAAGAATCGGCACTAATTTTGCAAGCAGGCGGACGAGCAATCCAATGGCGGACGAGCGCAATGATGATGTCGAAAACGTAACGGAGTTTGGTGATCCGAGAAGTAGGGTAGTAACACCTTTGGTTGGTCTTTTCGACTACCCAAACCAAATCACCAGTCTTGAGATGTTGCTCGGCTGGCGTCTGCAACTTGGCACATCGATTCAGCGCCGGTACGTACTCTCTGATCCAACGTGCCCAAATAGTGCTAGCATACGACTGTGCGCGGGCGTACCGTTTACGATTATTGAACTCGTTGACGCCAACGATTGACGGAATTGCTGTTGCTTGGTTACCGAGTTGGAAATTATTAGGTGTTATTGCGCCTAGGTCTGACGGGTCGGTGCTTACGGGCGTTAACGGGCGTAAGTTAATTGTGTGTGTTCGACGAGACCAAAAGTAGTGATCAAAACTTTTTCAGTAAGGCGACGAATAGCGAGGATGGTGTGAATAATTCGCTTAAAACTACGTACCAGCCTCTCCCAGATGCCACCAAGGTGTGGCGCACTGGGCGGGTCGAACCTCCACTTAATACTCCTATGGGCAAGGTCCGCTGCATTTTTGATAGTATTCCGCTTTTTGATATTCTCTCGTTGTTCTTTTTCCGCGACAACAAGTCAGTGCCATTGCCTGACCAAATAATGAAAGGTGTATTCCGACAGGGAGGCGAACCATTCCACTCCCATTACATACGAATTGGAGTTTATGGACGGACCAATTTCAACACGAACGGCATTATTAGTTAGGCATGGGAAGAGGAAACCTCTTCTCGGTAGTTCTAAGCACAGTAACGTGAAACGGGCCGAAGTAGTCGACCCCTATGTTCGTGAACGGAGGAGACTGGTATGCGAGTCTTTCTACTGTGAGGTCAGCCGTGATGGGTTGAATAGTGGTAGCGCGGAACATTCTGCACGTGACGCAGTTGCACTTAATTGAACGCAGTGAGGATCGTAATTTGAGGATGGTGTAACGTTCTTGTACTTTAGCCCGAAGGTATTCAATGCCCTGATGATGATGCTTAAGGTGGGTGTGCCTTAGGAACAAATTTACAATTTTGTGGCGTGCGTCGAGAACGATAGGATGTTTTACATCAAAGTCAACTTCGACCAACCGTTTGATGCGGCCGGCCGATCGGATTAGACAATTGGGCCCAATTTAGCGAGAAAACGGGAAATACGTCTACTTCATTTAACGGATTTGTTTTGGAAGAGATTTTTTTCCTCTGCATTAAAAGATTCCCCTTGTACAAGGTACTGCAGATGACTCTCGGCTTCGTCAAGCTCCGCGGGGTCTATGATGCTACCATCGGCTTGCAAAAAATATTGGGTGCTTGCTTGTAGAGTTAAGCCACTGCCTGACAGTAGTGCTCCTGAGAACTATCGCCAAACATGTGTAGATCCAGGTGTTCAAAGTATCCAGAAAAGCAGCTCCTTGTTATAGTAATTTCGGCAATCTTGGGCAGTTCTACACTCCATTCGAGGAACTTTTCAACAGTGTCTTTTGGTGTTTCTTCATTCCAGTGCTGCCCGCTGACACGCTAGAAGTCCTCTAGTAACAATCGGACACCAACAGTAAATTTTGCCACTAGGCCGATGGGATGAAATACCTTAGACACTAGGCTCAATCCCTAGCGTTGTGTTAAAGACTTAGTTACTGTACTGGAGGTACCCGACTCACAAGTAGAATATCTTTGTTGTGATCGAATATCAACCCAAGCACGTGCGAACATTCCTCCTTAGATGAGGTGATTACTTTTGGTTCGGTGGACTGAGGTGACCCATCAATTTGATCAGCCAGATTTGGTACATTGCTGACATACTTAGTAAGCGTGAACCCACCTAAATAGAAAAGTTGCACCAATACCTTCGATCTATTGAGAGCCCTCTCAGGCGAGTACTCCGAATCCCAGAAATTGTCCATGCAGAAGTTTTCTAGGACGGCTTTGGTTGCTTCCGGGTACTGACTACTATTTTCTCGGGCCGTGCGTTGCAATGCATAATTAGCGCATGCGTGCGAATCTTTAGCCTCGAATATATGGCGCGTGTATTGATACACTAGTAGTAAGTAAATACTGTCTGAAGAGAGGGGGGGTTATCCTACGATACTTAAACATGGGATAATAGGGGGTTATCCTAGACGGAAAGGGATTAACTTTCATTCTTTACCAGATGTGACTATTTCCAAGGCGGCAAACTTGTTTTCGGTCAAACAGCCAACTTTGTTCTAAATTTCGTTCCGATAAGAGCTGCATGTGAACAATTTATTGAAACGTATTTTAGCACTCATAAACACAAAATTTACACGGTTAGGAATTCAAAAGGCGCAATTTACGTAGTTAAGTACAATAAGTTGATTGTCTTCGTGCAACTTTAAATGCTGGTTCTTCTTCATAATCGCTACTACTACTTTCACTGCACTCATTAGCTTCATAATTAATGAATGGGTTAGGGGAGGAAGAGCTGGAGCTGGTGGTAGCATCGAAATCTACGATATCATCGCTATCAATATCGTCCTCGTTAATAATACTTGTCATTGCAAATCCCGGGTCAGGTGTTTCCCATTCTTCCGGGCTTTCACTTATTGTTGTATCCGGTACAACAAAACTATTATTATGGTCCCAGTTTGGACTCGAATCTAGGAGAAGGTGAGCATAATTTTCTACATTTTCATAGTCCCACTCTACTTCATCGCTATCCCAAGAAAAATCTTCGACTCGATAATGATCAATTTTATAGTGGCCGAATGGTAGTGTTTTAATTCCCTCGTTCAAAATGTGGTGTTTATTATCAAAAGCAGAGAGACATATTTTACTCGTTGAAACCGTTTGTAGAACATGCTTTTCCGAAACAATCCTTGTGTTTTCAGCGTGCAGTGTACTACCAGTCACAAGTGTATTATTGTAGTCTGCATGTCGAAGCAAATTTTGGGCTGCTCTTGTTATTCCTTTGGCGGACATTTTTCGGTTACCTATGAACAGAAAAAAGAAGTCAAATTATGACAATCATACAAGGTTAGTTGGTACTTTGTTAGTTTTTTCTTGAATCATTAAACGTAAAATACTCACTAGTGGAAGTAATGCTGTACAGCTTTGGCTTCAGGCATATTGAATTTTAAGACGACGCGCTTATTTTCTTCGCTGTACAGTTCGTGATCTTCTGGGTAATTTGAGAAGTCGAATTGAGAACATTGCTCTCCTTCAGTTCACGGTAGAGATCTTCACAATTGATCCGGTATAGCAAGCTATCAGTATCACTATAAAGTAATCGACAGTCAAATGAAGATCGCATTGTTCCATAGTGAAACTGATACATGTAGTATTTCGCTAGATCAAGTATTGTGGCCCCTACTATAGTTGGTGTATCCCAATAGATCTTTCTTGGGCGGGAGGAGAGAGCTGCCATGTTCTCGCCAAACACTTTGAAATTTTCAAACTCAAACTTGCTTACTATGGTTAGGGCTCGTCTTGCGTCTCTCGTAAGCTCGATTTTCATCCGTCGACGTTTCGATTCGCAGTTTTTCCCATAAACGGCGTTGTTCATTAGTTTATAGAAACTCTTCTCAAATTTATTCGAAGCCGCTTGTCTCTTCTCACTGTTCAGGGTTATATAGGGTGTTAACCAATTGTTTTGAGTAAACTGTAGCACACGATGCATTTTCCTCACGACTAATCCCAAGTTAACATACAGTTTCAACAGCTTGTAATGCAGCACATAATGTTCTTTGTCGAAGAAAGTCTGCAACAGTTTTGGAACTTTTGAGGGGGGTAAGTTGTGACTCTCTCGCAAATTCACTTGGTAGTCACTGGGCCAGTCATCCTCAACAAAATTTTTCGATGGTGCGAGGGGGAAGTCCTGATGGTAATCGTGTAGACTTGCTGGATAATGCAAGTCGACTTCCACGAAGTAACCGACAGGGTTATCATCAGGACAGTTTAGTATCTCAGCCAGTGTAATATCAGAGTTAAGCGTAAAATCTGACTGAGGGAGTTTTTCTTTTTGCATGACGCCACCGTATAGGTTATTGGCGTCCACGCAGAAGCCAAATGTCGAAGGTTGTGAAGAGTCGTAATCTGGTAAATATATATTATTTGCTGTAAACTTTCTCATCTCGTAGACTGAACATACTCCCCCACGTACTGCTCCTTCTATCATATCGAGGTGCTCGCGTTCTGTAAGCAATTCGACCTTCGCCTTGCATATTCTCAAGGATGCTTCCTTAGCCATATTTGGCAGTGTGTAAAAGTGCATGCAATCGAGTTTGTAGGTGGAGAAACTGAGCTCTCTGTGGAATTCACAAACGCATGCGAGAAGAGCGCAATCGCTTTTCAGGTATGCATCGTGGTAGTCTTGTAGAGTTTGGCAATTCAGAGTGTTCCACATCGTCTTGGCGTGGTTCAAGTTTTCTTGAGTTATTGTTACTGCGTTTCCTTCTAAAGTGTTACGCCATTCATTAAGAGGCGGTAAGGATTTTTTGCTGAACTTTTCTCGACCGCTAACATATGAATAGGGGTAATATCCTTTTTGCTGCAGGAGCTTCAATTCTGTTGAGGATAGGTTAGGAAAGACAGAAGCAATTATTCCAAAACGATCTCTTGGTAAAATGTCAACCAACTTTTCGAGAGACGAATTCATCTTTTTGAATGAATCAATGAACCTCAGATTTTCATACTTTTTGATCACTTTTCCATCATCTAGGGTTATGCTCTCCACGAGTACTCCAAAACTCATGGAAAAGTATTTTTCATCAGTAGATGGAATTACACTTACAGTGGTCGTTGGCTCACAAGATTGGAGGGCTAAACAAATGTGATGAAGATCATATTTTTGTACATTATGACCCACCACAGGGGTAAAGTTGACGTTCCTTCGTGCTCGATTGCATTTTTCATGAGCCCAGCCAAGAAATTGTCCGCTCTAGTGGTAGTGATCCAGATCAATTGATGATTGTTCATCATTATCGTCGAAGGCTTCGTTACATATCCAACATTCGCTAGCTGCACTTTTCGGATACTGGCTACGGTCACCTCTGAAGAAAGCAAAAGCTCGTTTGCGCTTGTATATATCCTTGGCTAGTGTGTGTAACATGTTTACAAATTTAGTAATGCGATCTTCAGAGCTGTCCACGTGGAAGAAGATGGGTTTTGTTGAGTAGTGATCAATTAACGCAAGTGAAAACCCACAGGGCTCGTGTTTTTCAATAACTCTGGTGTATGAGTTGTTCCCGTGGGGCGTGCATCCTGCTACTGGACACAAGAAGGATTCGAAGTCAAAGTAAATGACTAATGGAACAAACCAGGTAGCGGCCAAGTTTTTGAATATATATATTTTTTCCCGGAGCTGGTAATCGAACAACAGCCGGCGCATTTTCACAGCAGGTTTCCATATGTGCGGTAAGCTTTGCAAGGCCTTCTTCACACAACCAGAAACAATTCCGGCAAATATGAAACGCAAAGCGAAATTTGGTATTCGGAGTTGACAGACTACCTTAACCAAGTTGGTAATCCACACATAATGGTAACAGTCTGCTTCGTATAAAAGCAATAGATCCATTGTGAAGTTTGAGACAAACTTTGACACTCTGAGTTGAAATAAGTCTCTACCATCATAACCAAAAACGTTGATTCGAACTTCATTTAGATTTTCGAACTGATTGATGTCTTCTAGCCCCATGGGCATATCGAAGTGTCCAGTTGGTTGATGAAGGTTGGCTTGCTTGTAAGTTTCGGGTGAAGTTTTGTCTGTGTTGTAGTTCCTTCCTGGTCGATCTAAGCTAATATTGTTGTGCATATGATACGCAGCAATATAGCAGTAAAGGAAGCAATTTGCGTCCTCATGGTTACGAATATTAAGTAAACCGCGGCAATTTTGTAACTTTGATGGTAATGCAATGTAAGACGAGCCAGTTATAGGTCGGTAACGGGCAAAGTTCACAATTATTTTGATAACTTTCTCAAGCACCCAACCACTACCATTAGAGGCAAATGTCGTTAGCACTATCATCATCTTCTCGACCATAGTCCAGAAGGTCTCACTGCTATGTCCCTGACTATACACCGGTGTCATGAGCGAATTTGCATAAATTTCAAGATTGAAGATGAGCACTAAATTGAAATTTGTGATCCTTGTGAGAGTTTTTGTTCTATAAGCGAATCGATTTGTGGTTTATGCTGGAGCATGAACTGAGCAAGGTCTGTGTTGGCTTGGGATGGCGATGGCGGCAGATGGTAGCTCTGAAGGGTACCATTAAAGGCAGTTTCGGCCGGCGCTTGAGTTGGTTGGAATTGATCGCCAAAGACAGGTACAGAATGCAAAGAACTCATATGCTGAGCAAATAATCTGGTGTCGTTAAAACCCATATAGCAGGACCGACAACAATTTGTAAATTTTTGATGACAAGTCCTCATGTGTTGTTCCAGTTCAGAAAGTTTTCTACAAGTGAATGTACAAATACAACAGGTAAAGACTGGTAAACCTACTTCGTCGGGATGGTAGCGATGCTCATGGCGAGATTGATTTCCTCTGTTTGAAAAGTTGCCGAACAATATTTGCAATTGAAAACCATAGTTGAAAAATTCAAGATTCAAAAGTTAACAGAGATAATGACAACTTTCGTAAACTCAACTTCAAATGGCGAATTTATTTCTATTCCACACGAGGTTCATATCAGACGCGCGCAATTCAAACTTTCAAAATTTTCGAATTTGATTGGATAAAAAGAGCGCGTCCCCGCTTTAGTCAACTACTATGAACATATCAAGTTGCGTTGAACGTAAAGTAGCGCTTGACTTTACGTTTCTCACTGAACAACACTGACATGATAAAACTTGTTTGTTATTTTCGAATTATTATTACAATATATAAAAAGATTTTTTAAAACCAGGGGTAGTTCCTTTTAGTTATTAGTTATATTTGATGTAAGAAAGCATATCATTTGCAATTTTTTGATTTGCTAACTTTTAGGTTTAGTCAAAGTAAACTTTTATGAATTTTTAATGATCTTTCAATCAAATATTTTAATCTTTTTTCTTCATTTTCATAGATAATATGCTTCAATGACATAAGGGTAGAGGAAACATTTGTGTTTGAACCCGTTAGATGTAATATTACACTCCAGTAGCCTACATAAAAAGAAAGTTTTGATTTGATTTCCATAGAGTTTTTGAATAATATTGCAAAAACATCGCTTTTTTGTACACTTTGTTAAATTTTAAGTACAAGGGATGCTTTGGACGGTTATCATGCAGAGTTTTATTACTGTCACGGTGTTTGAACAGCTAAAAAATCTACTAAAAGCAAATGAAATGTTCAATTTTTTTCGCTTAATGTTGCAAAAAAAAGCGACTTTTGTAGTTTTTTTACTGTAGATGCCGATGGGTGCGTCTGACGATGTTGGTCATTATAACCAAAAATGCTCCCCGGGCACTAAAACGCAGGAAACGACAAGAAAAAATCCCTCATCTTTATCAGGAAAATGTTAGATTTTCTGTAAATCATGATCAATCAATGTCATCACATGACAGCCAATGACATGCCCCCTGTTGCAAGCATTTTTCGATGACAGCTGTTATGAGATGATTTTGTCTCCAGCCCCCAAAAAATCGGTTTTTTAGAAAAAACCTGGTGTATCATTATTATTTCGGGTACTTCAATTGCTAATTAATGCCAGATGTTAATGAGACGTTAATGTCCAGATGTTTTGAAAATCGGTGAAGGAGCCGTTTTTCGACCCTGACCATTATGACCAAAAGTGACAAGCATGTACCACTGATTACAAATCCGTTTTAAAAAAATGGGAATTTTTTTTTCGTTAATTACTAATTAGACTAATTAGTTGCTAATTAGCTGTTAATTAATGGTTAATTATCTCATGAAGGATTGAGTTTATTTTGACGAGCGTTATGAGCTTTTTTGTAGTACAGTGTCTGATAGTGTCAACCCAATAGTCAGTTTCAACCCAACTATCTGTTGGAGCCGACTTTTTTGGGGTCAAAGGTCACCATGAAAAACAAAAAAAAATTTTCGGTTTTTTTTCAACTTTTTTAGAAGAAATGTGGTCAATTTTTTTATTCATATCGGTAGCCCACAAAGAACAGTTGGTGATGGCGTTCAGGTTTTGAGTTTTCGTTCCGTCGAAAAAAATTTATTAAGCAAAAAAACCGGAAAAATCTCATTTTTAGAAAAAAATCCTTTCTTTTTTTCCTCCTTTTTGCTGAAAAAATGATGTTTTACTAGTTTAACTAACACCTGAAGGTATACCCAACAGGAGCGCTGATATTATATCAGCATACGAAGAACGATTTGCTATATGAAGTTTGATAAGGACTTTATGTTTGATAAGGACTTTATGCATTTTTTGAAGCTTTTGTTCAAACCTAATTTTACATTTCAATAGCTTTCTCAACAAATTTTCTTTCAACCAATCAGAAGCTTGTTAGCTTCCTGCTATATATTCGAACACGTTTGAACATGTCCATTTTGGAAATTTTCTCCCAACTTTGTCTCACTAAACAGTAGTGTTTTTATGAACATGTTTGAACATGTCCATTTTTGTAAAATTCTGATTCTAAAGTCTGCTAGCTATGTAAAAACATTAAAAGAAGAGTGTCAATTAGCGAGCTATTCACAAAAGATAGTAAAACAACACACCAAAGTGCAAATGAAAAACAATTCAATATTAAATAAGTTGTTAGAGGTCAAAAAAGTCCATTAGAGAGTCTTCTTGTTTTCGTTTTTTTGGTGCTGCGCATACTACTGGAGTTTCCGAGCAATTGGGTGTCTTGACATCGGCTGAATTTGTTTGGGGTTGTGGTGTCTGAAAGTTTGAACCAGATAAAATGTTGACATCAATCTGACTTGCAAAATTGTCAGAGATCTTGTTCTTCCTCTGGAAATCCTCAAAGAGTGACGGAATTGGGGTTGGAGTAAAAGCTGGGCTTGGATCCACAGCAGGAGTTGTTGGAACACTGACTGAAACACTCGGTGGCTGACTGTCCGGTTGAGGCTGGTAATGATTTGACACCCCACATATCACCCAAATTTTCGTAGGCTTGATATGTACCGAGTTGATTCTTGAATAAGGGCACACAATCGCAGTCGTATCTGTACAAGATACGTCTCACTTCCTCCGGCAAAGTTTCTTCAGTCGAATGCATTTGTGGTATAGTTTTTGGTGGTAAGTGTCCTCCAGAAGTAATGATACTGGATTCAGCCGGCTCCGTTTTTTCCGGTAGGGCAGCAATAGCGTTAATAAATAGCTTCGGTATCAAACAATGCTGGTAGGTGTACCACAAATCGTTTTTTCTTTTCTGTTGTATCAGAACGACAAAATTTTCAAAAACGGTTTGGTAAACAAGAGTTCTCTCAAAAGAGATAGCAGACTCCGAAAGAATTTTCACGGACATTGTTTTCAAGTTCAAGTTCGATTCAATAGTTAACTGTTAAGTAAGAGCAAAAGAAAGAAATGAACACAAGTACAAAATTCGTTCCCAACATGTGTTTCGCAAGGTTCGCCTTATCTAAGACCAAACAAATGATTGGAGCATAATCACACCTAGTTGCCTAATATATTGTATATAACATGTGGTTAGCCACACTGTTGTTCTTTTACAGAGGAATCTGGGGTCACATCTGTTTTGTATTGGTTTTATGTAAATTGTGTGTGGTCTCTGCACTATACTATCTAGGGTCACATCTGTTCTAAATCAACTTGTATGTAAAATACATGGGTGCCTCCACTATTAATGGTTAACTATCTCCCACACAGAAGTATGGGTTGTGCTGATAAATTTATTGCTTTATATACAAAACACATGTACTTGTTATCTTTGTTCGCAAGTAGGTTCTGGTGGTTTATAGAGGTATGGTCTTTATTAACTATTATCTAAAAATGAACACAAGTACAAAATTCTTTCCCAACATGTGTTTCGCAAGGTTCGCCTTATCTAAGACCAAACAAAAGATTGGAGCATGGACACGCCTACTTGCATAATACAGCTCTTTGTTTATAGCATGTGGTTAGCCGCACGGTGGTTCCTTTACAGAGGAATTTGGGGTCACATCTGTTTTGTTTTGGTTTTAGGTAAATTTTGTGTGGTCTCTACACTATACTATCTAGGGTCACATCTGTTCTAAATCAACTTGTAAAATACATGGGTCCCTACACTATTAATGTTTAACTCTCTCCAACACAGAAGTGTGGGGTTGTGTTGATAAATTTATTGCTTTATATACAAAACACTTGTACTTGTTATCTCTGTTCGCAAGTAGGTTCTGATGGTTTATAAAGGTATGGTTTTAATTAACTATTATCTAAGGTCACATACGTATAAAAGTCTAAAATGAACAGTCTCAAGTACGCCGTGGGGCGTACCTGAGATTGTATTTACCAATCACTTGGATTTAATTAAAAATATGACGACACTGGTTTGATCCCAACTTGTCGCGCCTCCTAACTTCGTAGTTATTTACATTAAGAGCAAATGATAAAACAAGTTGCCTACCACGCCTTTTACTTCCTCAAAAGACACACAGTTTGGAGATTGCTATTTCGACATTTCCCAAACTCAAAAGCGTTTGGTCAGGGCAACTTTAAAAACTTACGAAAGAACCGGAACATATATGTTTCTAAAGTTGTTCAAGAAAGCGGCCGAGGATTACGAGTTTGAACAGAGAATTTCTCTAACTCTAGAAGAGTTTGGAAATTTAGTCAAAAAAGCAGAAAAAAATACGTGAAGCTGCTGCAACGCAAGATTCAAAACCACCCCCAGCAAAGAAGCAGAAATTTGATCAGTGTAGTAGAGATGGTGGAAGCAATGTTTGAGCGCTCTCCCAACTATTTCAAACAATTTCAAAAGCAGTTCAAGTTCTTAATTGCTGATGAAAAGCCAAACTTAACAGCTTCGAATAACTATGCTGTGTGTCCTCATTTTGAGTCTGAATTTTGTCAGTTACCAACTAACCATTTTCACGTTCTGATTGAGAGTGCAATCGATGTTGAGACCATGAAGCCAATCAAAATATTTGCAGTCCCTGTCTCTTCACTACCTTCAGACACTTATTTTCAACCTCAACGAGTCTGGAATTTAAAGGAGATACATTTTCAAAATTACAGCTTGCCGTTGACTTTAATAACAAATCTGGAGAGAAAATGGATACAGCGAATGTACGCAAGCGACTTCCACCCTTGGCAACAGCGGCAACCAAACTATCACAAATCTACAGCGGTCACTAGCGGAATCTCAAAAACATTGGCGAGATCTACATCAATTGTACCACAGAAAACAATTCACAATTTTGAAAACTCAAACTGATCAATTTAGTAGTGAAACTTTAAAAAAGAGTGGAATCACTTTTGAGTGGTCCTCATTCTGGTGCTTTTTGTCAGATTATGGATATATTTATGAGTGATTTTGGTAAACTAAACATTGATTCTGATTTACTATTTGTTCGTCTTGTATATGAAGAAAAAATTCGGTTTAAAAAAAAAATTCATTTCACAATATTAGTTTTGTTAGAGCATCATGTGAAGAGCAAAGCGAATCAATTAAAAATCACTACAATTTACAATTTGTCTATCATCAAATATTAAATGAGCAATAAAAATACAAAAGAGTCCACACAATTCTGAGTTTTGACCTTGAATTGGTTGGTTTTCAAGTAATTGGTGAAACTGTACATTGTTTTTTGCAAGTCGTTGATAGATATTCTTGTAAGAAGACAAGGATCGTCCAAAGGGATCAGCAAACAGAAGATGGTTGTTCTTTTTACAAATGAGGAGCCAGTGCGTGCCAGAGATTTGAGATTTTGACGCGTTTAGTGTTAAAAAAGTGTTTGATTTCAATTTTGAAGGAAAATTGTCTGCTGCAAATACACCTCGAAATTTGTGCTTTAGTTTTTGACATCTCTGTATTAAACCATTAATATCATCTTCGTCCATCATCAGTTTGTTAGAAAATGATTTTTTTGACACTCGTCGCGCAGTATCAACAAAAATTGTACTAGCTTTTTCTCCAATAATAAAAATTTCAATGCTGGTCGGTAACGCTGCTGAAAACTTCAATTCGATAGATATGGAACAGTTTGTTAGCTCCGGGTGTATAAAATCATGAGAAGCTTGTTGGGTGCTAGTCAGATCAAATACCATTATAAAATGGTTGGGATAGTCTGACAGACTTATTCCATGCCCATTATCAATATAGGCTAAATCGGATATTGTATTAAAATAAAGGCGTTTGTTATCATTTGTAGATATTGGGCTATCAGCCACTGGTAACCCGTTGCGATAAATATATATCTGTTCCAATTCAAATTTTTGAAAATGAAAAGGATTTTGCATATTGTTGCCCAAAAAAGCTTCGTTCGTATTGAGACAAATTGCTAGTCTTCGGATTGGCTCTCGTGCAAAAATGTCCTCTTGCTTCCAACTATGCAGACCAGTTGAAGCCAAAAACGTCTTTGTCAAAGTTTCAAAGTAGGTATAGGCAGCAGGGCTAGTAAGCAAGGTTTTTTCAATGGCAGACACGACCTCGTCATTCAATGTCATCTTGCGAACGTACAAATTAGCTTCAACAATTTTCACCTTGTAATGTTTTGCAGCATCATCCGAAATGATAACAAAATCATCAATAGATCTTCTGAATACAATACGAAGAGTTAAACCACTGTGCAGATGTTTATCACATGTGAAAAAGTCTACCGCTACTTTACCATAAAAAGCGCATTCTGCTGACTCTCTGACCGAGTTTTTTCTTCGAGCAATTTCACCTGCTTTTATTGCAGATGGATCTTCTTCGTAAGAATAGCCTTGACATGCCAACCAAGTGTTCTTTGCGTCTTTTTTATGTGAGAACTCAGTTTCTATAAAACTCTTGTGTGCGTAATTTCCATTTGCGTTAGAGATTTTCAACCCGTTGGCTGACACTGTGCAGTCAGTGAAAAGTGAATGTAGCACATTATTGCAAAAGTATGGAGCATCGGTTTTAGCAGTGTCAGCAGTTGCTGCCCCGTCATATTTGAGATCAGCTCCCGAAGACTGAACAATTTTGCATTTGACTTCCAAAAAAAAATTTTGTAAATCAATAAAGTTGTTACGGTCACCAGTTACCTCGAACTCTAACTTGGGTCCATCAGAACTATAAACAGGTCCCAATTTTTGACAAAAACTTCCATCGAAAGTCACCAAGAGCGCCGGTTTCTCAAACAGATCCAAAGAGCTATGGGTTGCTTCATTAAGTAACAGGTTAGCGATCATATTTAACTTGAGAAAAGAAATCAGACCGACTTCTTTTTGGAACTTTTTGTTTTGAAATGACCAACTTTTGTTTGGTTAATCTTTTTCTTGGTGATTTTTTTGAGCGACTCCTAATCGTTTTTCTTTGTTGCCGAAATCTTGCTCCCCCTGTTTGTTTTTTAACAGTGTTGCTTATTGTATTTTTGAGTGCTTGTTTGGGTGATTTTATACTGCTGACAACATCTAGCAGCTCTGGAACACTTTGCTTTAAAAGTTCTTTTCCAATACGTTTTGCAGTAGGAAGAATGAAACGTTGAGCTAGGGGCAAAGCGACCCGCTCAATTCCAGCAGCTAATGCACCAAAACCACTGACTCTTTGCCGGTAGTGGCCAGAGAAATGTGGTAAGGATGTTGCTTGGTTAGCGTAATAAGAGTCCATGCTATTTGGAAAATTTTTTGAACTGAAGGGTTAAAATGACTTTACCGGTTCCCGAAAAGGGAACCAATTCTCCCGTTTCTGTGCGAAGCTCAATCGATATTGATTGTATGGTGTTTGATAAGAGTTTTTTGTAATCTAAATTGGAAAAAACAATTCGATGAGTTGGTTCAAGCTCGCAGACACTACCGTTTTTCAGACGTTGTTTTGAATCAATGACTTGAAGCAAGGGGGCTTTTCCGACGTACTGGTACTCAATAATGTTCGTATATATAAAAATTAAGTGCTTTCCCGTGCAAAGATCAACGGGAAATTCTCCATAGTATGCTGCCGTTTCATCACTCTTCATTAGTCTGTTTGATGTTGCGCTTTTCATTCTGTACCCTATGTGTACTCCACTGCCATCTGGAAATCCCAAAAAACCAATAATGCTGGGAATTTCTTTACTGGGAAAAGCAATTCCTTCATTTTTACCCATCAAAATTTCAAATTTTCCAGTTTTCTTGATCTCTCTGAATGAAAAGTTTGGTAGTCCAACAGTTCGTTTGATAGTAGTTAGTATGTCAACAATTGAATTATAAGTTCCTGTCATGATAGACAATTTTTCACCGTTATACGGATGAGAGACCACATTGGCTTCGGTAGCCCCTCTCTGGCTGTCTTCGTACACTTTTAAGCTATATACTACCATGTCTCCATTTACAATATGCTCAATTTTTGTGGGGAAAATGATCTCACTGAGAGCTACTCTCCAGTCACCAGCGAGTTGAATTTCATCATTGAAAAAGTTTCAAAATGAACTGAGAGTGTTAGAGTCATAAATTTCCATTGAAGCAGATGAAATAACATGCACAGTGAATTCATCGGTGAAACGGTTTTCACTCATTTTTCTCTACACGAACAAGCTGTAACTCTGGCTGATAAAATTTACCTTCAATTTTTTCACCGTTTGCATCAGTAAGTGAATACGTTGGCGGATTGAGGGTTGCTAAGCTTTCTACTTCAAAAACTTCGTCGGTGAAAGATTGTTTATACCCTTTCCTGAAGGCTTCGTCTTTTTTGACAATTCTAACAAAATCTCCAACGTAAAATTTGGGTCTCTGAAACTTGATTGTTTGAGCGCTCAACGAGACAAGTCGTGGAACATCCTTTTTAGTGACTTTATATGGAGCAAGTTTGGTTACTCGGTTGACTCGTGAATTAATTGTTTTCACAAATTGATCCAGTTTATCTATGTAGGAGTATGTCCACTTTTCTTCAAGGTACTTGTAGATAATGTTTTTTAGTGACCGAATGTTCCGCTCTGCGAATGCAGACTTTTTTTCACTAAAAGTGCTGTATAAATGAATTCCTCGTTTGTTGCATTCCTCGACCGCAACCAATAAATATTTAACATTTCTGTTGTATTTTGCTAGTTTATCCACAAAAGCCAAGTCAACGGACCAAATTTCATTTATGTCTTTTACTATTACTTTAAGTCTGGGAAATCGTAAACGAATTGGGCGATATTTTGTAAAAGATGACTTGGTTTCCAAGTATGTCTTAACTTTACCAAATGATAATTTGCTTTGGGTTTTTAATCGCTTTGGGTTTCCAAACGATGCAGGTCCCTTCAAATACAGTTGGTCCAACGTTTTTTTTCTCAGAAGAAGTAAGACCATTTTTGCTGTTTGGTCTCTCCTTCTGCCGTCTTTTTTCTTGTGCCCGTTTTTCTTTGGTTGGTAACTTGATAACCGCTTCCTGATTGTCCTCGTGGGCTTGCAAAAATTTCTTCTTCGCTTTCGGATGCTTCCAAGATCTGTTTGGCATAGGTATTCGAAACTAAATGAGGTGGAAGATCGAGAGCTAATATTGCTCGAGAATATTTTTGAATGTCAATTTTCTTTGTTGACTGCTGTGTGTTATACAAAAAAGTTGACGCTTTTAAGCCATGTGGTTGGTTATCAATATGAATGATACCACCTGGATCTTCAATGGATATTGTCGGGGATTCTAAAATCTTGTTGAGAATGATTTCTGCTCTTCCGATTTTATTTTTCTCCATCACTCCCAAATCTCTCATTATTGACTGAAACGTTGTAGTTGTACTTTTTTTGACAATAGGTTCAATTTCACTGTCATCACTCGTCGGCTCCTCTTTTTCCTCATGATCTGTTTCAACATTTATGCTGGGTTCTTTCTGGACTGCTCCATCCTCTTTTTCACTTTTTTCCGGATTTTGTAACATGTTTCTTTGAATGAGAGACAATTGCGTGGTTTTCTGTTTGTAGACAGGATTGTCAAAAATTTCACTTTTTGCCGGTTGTGTTGACATGAACATTCTTTTGGAAATTAAGATAAATTCTTCAGTATACATTATCACTTCCTCGGATGAAGGTAACACGAGAGAGCAATACCTTTCAAAAGAAGCGTGTTTTTAGCAAAAATCTGCCTTTTATTTTTTAAACTTGTTTGTTTAGATAAAAGTTTTTTAAATGAATTTTCATGACCTTGTATTAATGTTTTCTTGACGGGAACGTTACCGTTGACAACATTAAGCAAACACTCGCAAAGAAAGTTAATAAAACTATTTGGTGCCGACTTGATTAGTTCTTTTGACTTTATGTCCGATGTCTCTAACATTCGCCGCAGCATACAAAGCTCTTTCTCTCTCATTACTCAAATTGGTTATAACAGCTTTAGCTGGGGGAAGGTAAAAAACGGATGCTCATGGTGGAACAATATTGGAGCAGTAACGTAAAACTTCCGATGTTTTTGGATCCAGATCGATCAGTAAATGACCAAAGGGTTGTTTGGTTGTTAGCTCGTAGCTATCTTTCAAAAATTGTGTGTTATTAAGCTGTCGACCAATTAAACCAATCTGTTGAATGTCACGGGGTGATTTAAATAAAATGATGTGTGTTGTATTAAGATCAATAGTTCGTGACCATTTACTTTGTTGAAATAAATTGTGTTTTACGTAAGTTACACCAATGTTTTTGTGACGTCCTGCTGTAGTCAATTTCGAAAACTCTTTGTCATTAAAAATCTCTTCACATGAATCGTCAAACACCAACAGACAGTTTTCGAGCTTTGATATCAGATCGAAGCTTGAAAATTTGGTAAACTGTATGTTTAATTTTGCCTCTAGTGACATAAATTTGGGTTGTTCATGTTGGTAGAAATAAAAAATCGAGAGGAACTTCGGAGAAAAAGTGTTTTCGAGTAACATTCTGAAAATAAGCTCTGTTTTATCACAACATGACGGACCGTAAACAGCCATAAACAACCGGTCAGTTGTTGAAATGGTTTTATTTATAATTTTGGGTAGGGAAGAGCGTATCCAACTGTACAAGAAAGAAGAGAAAACCAAAATGTAGACTCTTCACATTCAAGCTGGAAAAACACAAGTTTTACCAGAGAAACTATTATGAGAAAAATTATAATAAAAATTTGTGTAAAATAAACAACTTCTGATCGTGGTATCCTTGAATTACAAAACCTCCATGATCGTCTTTCATGGTGATTATCATCAAACACTAAGTCCGTTATTGCCCCACCTGTATCTAACTGATCCTCTGCTTTACTCATTTCAAAATAAGTTTTTTTAAAAAAAGAGGTAAATTTGGTTATTTCATTATATAAATTTCATAATATACAAATTGTGAGTTTTGATTATCATTGATAAAAGTAATGGTGTAGTTCGCATTTACTCTGTCAGTTTTTTCTCTGAAAACAATTGACTGCGTGGTTTTCTTCGTCTTTTCAATTCTTCGTCTTATTTCAGCTGGAAGGCTCTTAACGTTCAGTGACATCAGAACTGGTTCTGCACGCTTGGGCATAGGTAAAGGGGTTAGTTTCAGCTTTCGCATTTTCTCTTCCAAAGACATGATAGAATTGAAAGTACTCCAAAAGTGAAAGGTATTTCTTGAAGGCTTCTATTTCAGCACCAGTACAGACAATTTGCTGTTTCCTCAGTACAGTTTGACCGCGACTGTCAACTTTTTCCTCTTTGACAAATGTAGCTGTTAATTGATTTTCATCCGCTATACATCTGTAAACCACTAAATTTGGGGACAAGTTCACTTGAAGTAGAGACGATGCTGCTTTCTCGGACCGTCGATTCATTCGTTAGCCACAGGTAAAAAAAGTGTAGCTTTTTTTCTTGCACAGTGTTTATTTCTTTGCCGCTTAGGACAGCTTAAAACATGTAAAGTACAAATTGGTGTGTCGTGAAAAAATTTCAAATTTTCAATTTTTGGACATAATAAAATCTCTAAATTGATAACGTCCTTTTTGAGAAGTTTCTGAATAGTTTCTGTTTTTTCTGTTCCCTCCGCATAAAAAGTTGCCAAGGGAAATCGAAGTGCTATGCTTTCAAAAATTTGTTGCAAATAACAATATGGATAATCTCCACTCTCCCAATTCAAACCATGGAGATATTTTGACACCCAACTGTATGATCGTCTCTCACTCGAAGACAGTATGTTGAATGAAGTTGGGGGTAAAAATGACAGAGTATCGCAATAATTTTCTGTCGAAACAGCTAGTTCTTTGATAATAAAATCAGACTTTTTATGTCGAAAGCCTTCAAAATCAAGAACAACTGGTCTTGATTTCAACATTCCAGTAAACTGAATAAATTGCTTTTAAAAGTCTTTACATATAGACAGAAGGCAAGTCCTGTCATGTGACCTAGATACTCGTTTGTCACTGAACACGGTAGGACATACGAATAGCCCGGCCCGTTTTCACTATATTCAAAGACAAAACCTGAAGCGTCGTGAAGTATAGCATGCAACCCCAAAATTTTGTAAGACTTGAAATACTTGTCCATAGACGAATTATCAATACCAATCAGTCCACCATAGGGTCTCATTTTCATCGCAATGTCCAAATCAAGGTCTGGATCCAAGTACTGACATGTTGCCAAGAAATAAAGAAACCTTTCACCGTATTGAAAATAATCCTTTTTCAATTCCTTGTAAATTTCGTGAATAGTTTTCAAATCAACCGTCGCTAGGGTTGTCATGGCGGAAAAATGAGTTTCAAGGCCGCCTAATCCCTTTAATCCCTTTCCGTCTAGGATAACCCCCTATTATCCCATGGTTAAGTATCGTAGGATAACCCGCCCTCTCTTGAGACAGTATTTACTTACTACTTACACTACCACTTTTGTTGTGGCGTCTTCCCACCACAAAAAACGCAGTGATGGGTGGTCACAGTCAGGAGCACCCACTTGGAGGAACATAACCTTGATGTCTGCGGACACGGCGAATTGATGTTGGCGGAAGCTAAGTAGAACATGGTTTAAGTTTTGGTGCAGGTCGGAACCAGTGAGCAAACATTTATTCAAAGAAGTGCCGAGGAACTTTTCTGCACCACTTAATACGCTACGCAATTTCCAAGGTTTGTTCGGGTTGATTACAGGATGATGTGGTAGGTACCACTCTTTATCCAACCGCTGCTCGATTTTTTGAGCACTAGGGACTGTAATTAAGTAACCTTTTTCCAGTTCTTCACGGATGCTTTCAGCGTAATTTTCATTCAATTTTGCGTCTCTCGAGATCAACTTTTTG
The DNA here is from genome assembly GCF_964194025.1 of Convolutriloba macropyga. Classification (NCBI taxonomy): domain Eukaryota; kingdom Metazoa; phylum Xenacoelomorpha; order Acoela; family Convolutidae; genus Convolutriloba; species Convolutriloba macropyga. The sequence continues at coordinate 30,275,592 of NC_134474.1, read as the reverse complement.
GGAGATTTAAGCTGCACCAGTGACGAAAAGTAGTTTTTCGGGGGTCGGATAATGTCGTCAGCCCACAACATACAAACATCATATCTTTGGCCATTATGAAAAGTTATTGCTTCAAGTATTTCCTGCGCGCGAGCATCCGCTGCGGATCGTGGGTCAACCTGCTGGTACGCGCCTAACGATTCCATATTATACCAAGACTTAACCTGGCAAGCTAATTCATAATCCTGTTCGACATTGAATTTGAAATACGTTGAGTCTAAACTTGAACTTGACGGAAGTGGACCGCTTAAAACCCAATCAATAGGGCAAACGAACAGCAAACGGTGAGCAGTTTTCGTCGGCTGCAAGGTAATCTAACGGGCGGATGGCATGGTAGACATCCTTTCCATGTATTATCTCAGTGTTCCCATATCTATACTTTACTGGATCTAGGACGGCCAGATGTGGGTAAGTCTCTTGCTTCGACTTAACGTCAATAATTTTGGAACCCATGTTTAATGTTTCCCTCACATAGGGACGTACAGTGAATGCTTCAAAGTCCTGATCTTTATGAGGTGTCACAGTCAAATGAACCACCTTTGTGTCGATGAGTTCGTCTGCGTTTATAGCCCTGATGGTCAGTTTTAATGCGGTACCCGGCAAACCGAGCCTATCTGCGAGACTATCGGACACCCAGGAGTTACTGCAAGCGGTATCGCATAAAACCAACGCCGTAGTATTAGTAATAGAAGAATTAGTCAGTTTCAATCCCGTGACCTGAAGGAGGCCTTTGGCATCCGTCACAGAAGACAAAGTCGTTGTTTTGCTTGGTTGCTGTTGACCAGTAGGTGGGCTACTAGTACCTGCATTCGACTTCGAATTATTGATGTTATTGTTCGTTGAGGGTTCAGCTGGAAAAACATTTTCAGCTCCGTGAAGTAAGGTATTATGGGAGCTATTGCAACCATCTTTTCTACATTTACGGGGACTTTTGAAATGCCTGAACATATGTTTTTCACGTAAACAAGAGAAACAGAGCTTTGCCTCAGCCACGACCTTGGCTATCTGCGTGGGGGTATTTTTCTTAAAGACACGGCATTCCCACAGCCGGTGGCTGATTTTGCATACAACGCAACTAGAGATTGTCGTTGACGGTGAACTCTGTTGCGGCTTAATATTAGTCTTGTATTGCGTATTTGCAGCAAAAGCCTTCGAAGCAACTTTTGTTTTTGTTACTGAGTTGTTGGTATCCTCAGTCCTCGCTTTAGTTGCTGTATTCTTCATTAAATCGTGCGCTTCGGCGCTCTCCTTTAACCAGTCTTTAAAGTCCAGAAGAGTAGGTTTCACCCAATGCTTCTAGGCAGTAAAGAGTGATCATGACTCTTTCATATTGGGTGTTAGCTTCTGTACGGTAGTGTTGAGAAGCGCAGCACTTTTTAAATCCGAATGTTACGAGAGCGATTAAAAACACCGACATGACGTGAAATGCACCCTGAATAGTTAATAATGTTATCGCTATTGTGCATCTTCAAAGCTGTTGCGTTTGTCCAAATGTGCACTTACGACCGCCTGCGGTTGGCCAAATTTGCGTTCTAAGGTTCTCAGTGCATCTTTGTACATTGCGTTTCAGTAGGCGAACTCAGCTACTGTTGCTTTTGTTTTACCAGTTACGAGGGTCTTCATATATGTCAATTTTACATCATCAGTTAAAGACTGAGTTTTAATTGACCATACCACTCGTGCCACACTTGGGGATCACTACTGCATTGGGACAATTTCCATTCAGGTAGCGGATCTTTCCTCTTGCTCGTTATGGCGTCAGCTAACGCCTTAATGAGTTTTGCGTTTTAAACTGCTGGCGCAGGAGGCGTGGGATGCAATTGGCCACCCCAACACAACGATGCAGGTGCTGTATGACCAAACATTGGAGGAATAATTGGCGTGACCAAAAGGTGGATCGATTTTAGTTGCCCTTCTGAATGGGTTTACTTGGTTGCTACAGGATGCTTCGTGGTGGCTATTAAAAAATTGTCGTGCAGTCCATTGTGAGATGGCAAGGCTGCTGGCAGGGTTAGTAGTGCTTGAGGGAAGTGTTGGTTAAAAGTAATTGAAAACGGCTGCATTATTTGTAAACTGGTTTGCGTTTGGGTGGGTATTCTGAGGAAAACGCCACAAACTGGAATCGAGGTTATGGTTAAGAGGAAGTTTTGATGCGTTGGGACACGGCAATGTGTTGGCTGGAGGGGAATAGACGGTGTTTCGCTGCGGTTTATTTAAGGTAGGTACTTTCGGTGCTATACGGTGTCGGATTACGGTGTGCTATACGGTGTGCACTTAAGACCACCTGTGGTTGGCCAAATTAGCGTTCTCAGGTTCTCAGTGCATCTTTGTACATTGGGCCGCAGTAGGCGAACTCAGTTACTGTTGTTTTAGTTTTACCATTTACGAGGATCTTAAATTATGTCAATTTCACATCATCAGTTAAACACTGAGAGTCAATTGCTTTTTCTAATTGACCATACCGTTCGTGTCACTGTAAGGGATCACCAGTGTTTTGGGACAATTTCCATTCACGTAGCGGATCATTCCTCTTCCTGGTTATGGCGTCAGCTAACGCCTTAATAAGATTTGCGTTTTCAACTGCTGGCGCCGGAGGCGTGGGATGCAGTTGGCCACCCCAACACAAGGATGCAGGTGCTGTATGACCAAAAATTCGGCGTATAATTGGCGTAACAAAAAGGTGGATCGGTTTTAGTTGCTGTTCTGAATGAGTTTACTTGGTTACTACAAGTTGCTTCGTGGTTGCTATTTATATTTTGTGGTGCAGTCCATTGTGAGATGGCAAGGTTGCTGGCAGGGTTAGCAGTGCTTGTAGGAAGTGATGGTTGAAAGTAATTGAAAACGGCTGCATTATTTGTGACCTGGTTTGCGCTTGGGTGGGTGTTCTGAGGAAAACGCTACAAACTGAAATCGAGGTTACGGTTGAGAGGAAATTTTGGAGCGGTGGGACACGACAATGTGTTGGCTGGACGGTAATAGACGGGGTTTCGCTGTGGGTTATTTAAGGTAGGTACTTGCGGTGCTATGCGGTGTGGGATTACGGGAACTTGGGAAGTAACTAGATGATGAGGCGGGATTACGGGCTGCTGTACCACGTGTGGGTTCAGAAATGGAGAAAAATTATGCTGAAGGTGGGCATTAGGGAGTTTTGCTGCGTTTGGAGTGTTACTTTGAGGCTGATTCTGTTATTGTGGAGCATGAAGGATGGACAGATGTAATTGACCAGGCACACTGGAGCTTTTTGGACCCAAGAAACAATTTAACTATGGGTTTGCTGAAAAATAAGGTAGAAAAATGGAATTTGTTGGTGCCAGTACAGGATTCGGTGGCCTGGGGTTTTGCATAGGTGGCAGAACTGATGGAGCTGCGACATTTTGCACGGCGGTCTGATTTTGGTCACCAGATTGTCAACACCACTACCTGATTCACTATTTGCCTGGCCCACCCTTTGGTTGTTGCCATATTGCTGCATTTGAGCATGGAGGCATTCTCGATATAACGCCTCCTGTTGAGCAATAGAAATGACAACTCCTGGCACCATGAACTCAGATAGCACTTCAAGATGGTTCGGATTACCTGCAACTTTAATTAAGTTTTCGGTCTGTACGACATCTGTATTACTCTGACCGTTAACAATGACAGCATTCAAGTCTGAAAGCATCTGCGCAGCTTGATTCATTGTCTGAACTATTGTTAGTTGCTGTTCTACATTTTTATAATAGGCAGTGTCTTGAACGAGAGGTTGGTTGGTTTCTGAACCAGGACGTGACGAGTTTGGTTCACTTGAGGCAGTCCTTGTTTTACCGGCAAGAAACGAATTTACCCAATCCTCAACACGTTTCTTGCCTCTAAATGATCCCCTATCTTTAAATACGTTCAGTTCACTTGAGGGATGGCTAAAAAACGAACAATGATCCATCAACTCCGCATCGTTTAAATTAGCTGCGGCAATGCGCTGGCGATGCTCCTCCTCTAATTCCTGAATTGCCATCTGGTCTAATTGCTTTTGTATTTCATGCTTTTTTTCCGCATGGTAATTTCGTGCTTCTGTATAGCGAGGCTCAATGCAGCTTTTTCTTGTTTTTCAGCCTCTTCGCGTTTTAGTTTGACCGTGACGAAGTCACGTTTACGCTGGCTAGACATGATTGACGTTGTTAAGCGCGAACTTCTATTGGAAGAACCCTGAGGGTTAATGCCTACGCCTACAGTGTCTTCGTCAGGGACTGAGTCAATATAACTTCTAGCCGCTTGCAAAAACTCATCATTGTTCTTGGTTGCACAATCCAACCATTGCTCACGGATGGGATAAATTGAATCTGGATTCTCGGTTTCACTGGCCAAGTCAAAGTGTTCAGCTTTTTTCTGTACCTTCTTACAGAAAGCGTCCTTCAACTTAGACAACAATCGTTTAACTTTAATCCTCCTGTCTTGCCAATCTATGGCGTCAGTGATATCTTTGTGGATGTTACCCAACTCAGACTTGAGATTAGATCTTGCAATAAGGAGCTTCTTCAATTTCTCTTGTTATTCGGCCATGATCTTAAAATGGATGATTTCTCAATTAAAAGAAACTTCCAAACAGGTGAACGGGATGAGGGTTACAAAGAACTCAATTGACGGCAACCTGATAACCAAGCCGCCGAAGAGCAGTAAAGAAGTTGCCGAGTAGCACAGTACCCGGTGAAAGTGATTAACAAAAGTGAGAGCGTCTGACCTGCGTGTAAGCAACGCGAGACTGAATGGAGAAACAACCGGAGTAGGATTGCACTGCAGACTACGCAAAACTGAACGGGAAACGAAACGGACGGAACGGCCGAGCCGGGCAAATGAAGCACAACTAGACGGACGGGATGAAAAAACCGGGTGAATGGCGCACGGTGAAACGGGAAAAGAAGCGGACACAAGGATACGTCGGGCAGACGGCGTGGGATGGAGCGGAAAGCCTGGATAGAACGGGCGGGAAAAGAGCGCAAGACAAGTTGGATTTGGGAAAACCTATGCTAGCAGACTACAGCCACAAACTCACCCAAACAAACTAGCCGTAACTCTAGAACAAACTTAAGTCACACCCTAGGAAGGAGGAGAGAAGATACTGCAAGACAAACTAGCACAAGTCATTATGGGGCTTAATGAACTAAATACTAAGTAACTTACGGCAACGAGGTGGTATAATGAAAGGTGGATAATATCAAGAAATTTACCAGCCGTAACTCCAGAACAAACATAAGTCACACCCCAGTAACGTCCAGATCCAAACAATCAAATAGCATACTCATAATATTAAACAAACTGCAGCAGAAGCTAAATAAATTAAAATAATATGTTTGTAGACTATGTCTGTTGGAAAAGTCAGGAAACAACCTAGCCGTAACACCGGAACAAACTTAAGTCACACCCTAGACGGTAACAGAAACAAACCAAACTATAATCATACAAGCTGTCAACAACATACAGCATTAAATAATAATATACTACAATAGGGGCCAGTAAACGAGTAAGTCGAAAAACTCTGGGGAACAACTAGCCGTAACTCCAGAACAATTCTAAGTCATACCCTAGAAAGTAACAGGACCAAAACAACCAAACAGCATACTAGCATAATCAACGTATCGCAACAAACACACCATACTTCATCATATATGACAACACACTACAGCGAAGGAAAAATTAGGCAGAGAAAAACAACGCTGAACGAAAAAAAACGGAATGATCGGATACGAAAACAAAAACAAAATTTTGGCAGAGCGACGTCGTTGAAAAAAATGGAAATCGTGAATGGCGAAACTAAGGAAAGAAAAGGAAGCGGACAGTACGTTACGAAAAGGAGATACGAAAAGAATTTTATGCCATAATTTTTTTATGGGCCAGAGGTTGTGAATTTTTATGGGCCAAAGGTTCGTACGAAAACGAGATGCGAAAAGAATATGATGACATAATTTTTTAATAGTCCAGAGGTTGTGAAATTTTTGGAATTATTGCACTTTTTTATACAAATCCTTGATTACGGAACAGTTATGTAGTAAATTGAACGGTTTTATACCTGAAAATATGGTTTATCAATATTCGGTTTTGATTTTCTAAACTTTTTTGATTTGCCTCAAAATTTACCAAAAATTTTTTGGGCGTTAATGGTGACCGACTGTTATAGTAAACCAAATAAAGCTTAATTGGAAACTTTGACTTGTTTAAGGGGATGGATTTTGCTGTCTAATTTCAAAATTAATTTAATGCGAATAAATTAGAGTAATTTAGTTCTGTCTTGCAGTTTTTTGTCGGATCCAGAGCTCTTTCTATTGCCTTGAGAAGTGCTGACTGCAGACAAGATTGCCACCCCTCGGGCATCACTGCATTCAAGATGTAGTTGACACTCCACTTTCCGCAGCTGGCCAATGATTCCCCCTCCTTCGGTCTTGAAGGGCAGTTCCTTCCAATTTTGAAGCATTTGAAGTCTATTTCTGAAGAAATGGCAATCGTATCTTTGTCAAAAAGGAAGCTCAAATCCTGTTGCCAAAAGTCTGCATCGGTGTCCACATCGCAGGTCGGCAGTAATGAACCCTTCGGAATTTTGTCTGAACTTCTTAGGAATTTCGGCCCACTAAAATTTTGTTCCTGTAATCGTTATAAATGTTGATAAGATTTGCCAGCCAATGCCATGTGAACAACAGATACACATAATAGTGTCGGTATCAAAATCACCGTACGCGTCCCCAGTGGCTCAAAGTCCACGTATTTGGGTGCCAGAACATTGCCCAACATCACTAGCAGACCCGAAGCCGTCAAATACAATGCACGAATAGATTTAAATACTTTGCTTTGTGATAACCGCGAAAGTAACATTGATTAAAGCAAAACTTTCTCCATAGTTAACATCACAGAGTTCGTCAAGTAGGAGCGGCACCAAGATAAAGGTGAAAACCACTCTTTCGTTAAGGATTCAATTCATAAAAAATATAAGCAAAAACAACGTATAAGCATTGGTAGCATTCATAGCCATAAGTGAGATTCAGACGGCAACGTTATTTTGTTGTTCTTTTACCGTTTTTTCTGGTGGTATTGACGTCAAAATCGGCTCCTATTTGGTCAACAACCGTCTAGAGAACATAAAAATATTGAGCCGAAAACCGCTTTATTCGATACATATTATTGTGGTATTTACTTAAAATTAGGTTATTTGAACTTTTTGGGCAATTTTACGTATATTGGAACGTATTATATTCTTATCTGGTCAACAATCCTCTAGAGAACCTATAAATGTTAAGCTGAAAACCGCCTTATTTGATACTTATCATTGTAGTATTTACTTAAAATTAGAATATTGTAAATTTTTACGTATATTAGAACGTATGATATTCTTGTCTTGACGCTTAGAATTACTCGATTCTGATTGGATAATAATCTCTTGCTTAATCTGAAGGGCAGTAGCTGAGTGTAACGTTTTATTGGGAGACTTACATAAATAATACACTCAGTTTTGCCATTCAGATGACCTTTACGAATGTTGATGAAAATTTAGTGTTTATGGTGTTTATGCTTGTCTTAGGAAAAGATTATCAAATTTAGGGCTGAACCTATAATGGAAACTTGGAAAAATTTAACAGACTATCAAAGAAAACTCACATTTTAGTTTTAATCAATTCCTAAATTGATTAAAATTGGTACTGCATTTGTCTCTCAATAGACAAAATCATTATTGTTACTTAATGAATGCAGCCTCGAAGGGATTTTATCTTTTGTTTTTTGTTTCAAGCATTTCCTGTTGTTTCACCACATATTATAAGTACTCAAACTTGTTGATATATTTTATTTGCGTTCATCGGATATCTAATTGAGTTTACTCCGCCGGTAAACTCAGGCGTTCAAATGCAATACTCTATTAACTTAATCTGAGTCTCTTCCGTGTATTTCAGTTGTTGTCGATTTGCAAAATCTTTTTCGCAAAATTAGATA
>NC_134474.1:30204022-30267406 GCF_964194025.1 Convolutriloba macropyga | reverse complement strand
CCCACTTAGCTTACCCTCCGAGACGCCGCACCTCATGCCTGCATCCCGCTCACACCTCCCCTATTACCTACCCTCTCCCACCTACGTACCCCACCTCCCCCCGCACCTACTCACATTAATAACTAAAAAAAAGGGATAGTCAAGTATGGATAGTTAGAGATTATATTGCACGCCTCTACGAGCCTTTCCCGTACTCTACCGGCAATTTTTTTGTCTTGTTTTAGCAGAGTGAGTTTATTCTGGCCTTCGGCCTAAAAGTGCAAAAATTCAACCTGACTTACCTCACTCAGATAAATGATTTCTGCTCTCACGAAATTGAGTTAAATTGAGGCCTCAAATTATCTATACTGCCCTCAAACTTCCCCACCCCACATACCCCCAAATGCCTCCACTTCAATAATAGTACCACAAAATTTAATTTTTCGAGTATTGGTTTTTTTAATGTAGTAACATTGGGCAATGTACATTTTTTAAAAAATTTTTTCCTAATTCGTTTAAACAGTATTGTTAAATTTCAATTTGCGAGAGTCATCGTGTCGTTTCCTGTATTATGCTGGCCAGATTTATCTTATATAATTCTCTTGATAATAAGAAAATTGTACTTGGAATATAATAATAATAAATTGTTCTCGAGTAGGATGTACACTTGTTTGCAAGACATATGGTATAAATTACGTACCCAGATAACAAATCGACTCGACAGGTCATCAATAGGTCCAAAAGGTCCTAGTCAAGCGATGACCAGTACCATTACTATGATCAAGGTGTGAATGCGTGGCGTATCATGTTAGGGGAAAATAGGGGGAGAACTCAAAACCTTATTCTGAATTTTCTGAGATCTATGGAGCTTTTGTTAATAAAACAAAGCAAAAAGTTCAAAGCTGTCAAGGAAAAAAATTGTCCCTGAAACTAGATAAGAATTGCTTAAGTTCTCTCGAATTCAGATGTTGCACTTCTAAAACAAAAAGAGGATAAAATTTTTAAATGAAGTTAAGCAATTTTCGTATTCTTACTCCTAATCTTTTTTGACTTAGGCCGCTGCTTTTGTTTGCAGTTTTAATTGCTTTGATTGGATTCTTTTTGCTTGCGATGTCTCGATTTCTTTTCTAGTATTTACGTTTTTGAGACAATCAATATGGCATTCTGATCTCAAAATTTCAGCTAATTTTTTCAACAGTTCAAAAAGGTGCATTATTCTAATCGAATAAATGTGATTTGATTCGCGTTCCAGGCAAGTGGAGGTTGATTTATGTTTTATAAAAATAATTCGTTTAATTTGTTTTATTTTTGACTCAAGTGCCAAAATTCTTGTTTGCTTTATTACTTGTTCCGTTTTAATACTTGTTACGCCATAGCTCACAACAGGCTGGACATAAACTTTGTATGTTAATAACAGTTACTTAACAGTTAAAATCGATCTGAGCCGGTAAAAAATTCCTGAAAATTTGTTTTGTTTTGAGCAAAGGTTTTCAATATGATTGCCGAAATTCAGATTGTCATCCAATTCTATACCTAAGTATATCAGTTATGATCTCTGTGTTAGGTTTATTTCCTTCATCTTTATTTGTTGCCTAGAATTTTTCCGTCTGGCTTTCATGTTCATAAAACAAGTGCTTTCGTGTTTCATAGTCAGTTTATTTTTTATGAGGTAATCACTAACCAGGTTCAAAGATTGGCTGAAAACTTTAGCTGTTGGTTCCCCATTTTGTTTAACAACAGTATCGTCAGCGTATAAGGTCAAACAGTTCTGACTACAGAAATCATCTATATCGTTTATTTACACAAGAAAAAGAAGTGGTCTAATTACTGACCCATGTGGTACCCCATATTCGACTTCTGCAAAATTGGAGTATACATTACCTGAATTTACACATTGCTGCCTTTTGCTCAGATAAGATTATAAGAAACTTTTCATGTCACCCCTCAGTCACAATTTGTTTAGTTTGTCCAAAAGATTACTATGTTTAACTGTATCAAATGCTTTTTTGAGATCGATGAACACAGCTTTAGTTTCTGTAATACCATCCTCCCAATCATGCCTGACGCTCTCCATAAAAGATACCAAGGCTTCAACAGTGCACTTTTTTGGCCTAAACCCAAATTGATTTTTGTTTAGAAGTTTGAATTTTTCCAAAAAATTTAGCGTTCTTTTCTGAACCAATTTCTCAATCAGTTTTCCTATTGTTGGCAGCAAACTGATCGGTCTGCAATTTTCAGCAACTTTAGGATCTCCTTTTTAATACAGTTGAATTATTACGGCTTTCTTTAAGCAGTTCGGGAAAACGCTGTTTTCAAAACATTTGCTGACCAAATAGGTAAGAGTCGGGACAAAAGCAAACTGTATTTTCTTGAGTATAAAATTGTTGAGTCCATCAAAATCTGAGCTGTATTCATTTTTCAGGTTTCTGATTGCCACGGATAGCTTTTTCGCTGATTTTGTGTAGAAACATGCTATAGACGCTTCCGTTTTTTGTTTTGTTTTTTCCTTCTGTAACCAGTTTATCAGCTAACGTTTTTCCAAATGGTGGTGAAAAATGTGCTGAAATTTCAGTCTCTTCCTGCGTTAAACTAGCTTGTTGTTTTATTTGTGTGTCTCCTCCTAAACATTTGATAGTATTGAAGAGTGCTTTGGTAGTACGCTTGGCGTTCCTAACTAAAAACGTTTGATCCAGCACTCTTTTCTGTAGCAATTTCCTAATTCTATTAAATCTCTTTTTACTATCATTTGTTTTCTGTTGCATGTATCTTTTTTCCAGCACTCTTTTCTGTAGCAAATTCCTAATTCTATTAAATCTCTTTTTATTATCATTTGTTTTCTGTTGCTTGTATCTTTGATAAAGTTTTGCTTTTTTGCTGCAAGGTTTTTAATTGAGTTATCAATCCATGACTTATGTCTGAGAGCCTTTGATTTCTTCTCTGGCACATAATGTTTTATTTCATCGATAATAGTTTGTAAAACCTATTATTGATGAAACCTTGTAACCTGGAAACCTTGTAATTTGTGTTTCAGTTTGAACACTAGCTTTTCTAACACAGAATTGTTTTCTAGAATAGCCCAATGTCTGTAGTACTGTTGCATTTTTAAACCTGTTTCTTTCGTTTCCTCATCTAGTTCAGTTTGAACAGTGTAGTGATCAGTTATTGTATATTTTAGAACTTCAACTATTTTAGATATTTACTTCTATCTTTTACATAGTTTGGTAAAAGATGGAAGTATATATCTATTATTATTTCTTTTTAGGGATGAGCGTTCTGAGAATAATAACAATACTGGCACCATCACATGAGGGGCTCACTCAAACGCTGATTGGAATTAATTGGTCCAAATTTTCAGGTAATTCACACGAAGAAGAAGCAGATAATTGAGTTCACGAATATTGAAGAGAAGAACCCTGGAGTCCCAAAGCCTGCAGGATATGAGGAGGCCAAGCTGAAGAAAGAAATTGACAGAAAACGACGCAGGTCAGGGCATCAAGTTTTGATATTCTCATTTTGAGGTAAAAACATACATTGTGTTTTTTTAATAGCTAATAGGAGCTTGTAGAATTGCCGGAGCAGACAAAATCTTACTTTTGATGTGTTTTAATTTAAATAGAAGAGTGAGCCTTCCTAAGATCCAGAGTTGACCCACGAGCCCAAGATCACTGATCAGATCCATGAAAAGTTTTAACTTGAGCTTCATGATCCCGAATTTCAGAATTACTGAGTTTGCCCTGCAAGAAAAATGCACAAAAATCTGGGTAATGTCTTCGCCATGGTCAGAGATCATTTGTATGAGCGATCGTGTCTGATCAGAAGTCATTCTGATATAGGAGTCCAGTTCCCAGGCTACGCATTCACCAGTTCCCCACTTTGTTACTATTTTGACCCTTAATTTCCGGCTGTGGACTTGAATCAACTGCAGTTTACCTGACGTTGGTTCAAAGTTTGTAAAACTGCAAAATATTTGGTAAAAGCAGGTTTTCGAGAGAACCTCCATTAAATGACGTACCTCCAATAGTCCCATTTCTAGTAACGTAATAATAAGCTTAATACAGTGTCTGTTGAGACCCGAATTTGCAATGATTTGGGAGACAATTCCCAAATCATTGCAAATTCGTCTTTTTGTTTAAAAGTTGGTTTAAAAACCAGCATTCCAATTATTTCTGCTAACCGGTGGGGTACCCAAAAAAACTTAATTGGGCTCGCTGAAGAAAAGAAGAGAGTTTTTGAGACCGAAAGCAAAATTCCAACAATTTTATCTTTTTGGGTACGGTTAGTGCTCATTTAGGCCTGGGTTATTGACCTTCTACGAATTGAGAGTTTGTTACAAAAAATAGAAATCAATTGAGCCAGTTTGACTCCAAATCTAAACAGGACAACCCGGTCAAAAATTTGTCCGCGCAATTAAATATTTATTTTTATGATATTTCCAGCTATTACCCTCCAATCAATGTAATCCGTAAGCGTGGTCGTGCAAGACACGTAGCTGCTGTGTACCGAATGCAGCAACGGCAGGCCGAGAAGGCTGCATCACTCGGCTTGACAGGAGACCATAACCAGCTATCGGTAGACGACGGGAGCGTAGACGGAGGATCAGAACCGCCCGTTGTTGAACAGAGGTCATGGCAGACCTGGCTGGACAGATTAACAACACTTTCTACGATCAATGAGGATGAGCAGACTGGCGGGGAGTACTCTACATCTTCAAGGTCAAAATATTTCCTGCGATGTTTCTGACATGTTTGACTAGTTTTTGATTTTGCATAGAAATTAACAATCTTTTTGCTCCGCTTCCGAAAAAAAGTTGTTCTATGACATGTTAAGTGCACAAGAGTTATGCATGAGATAAATTGTATTAATTTTGTGTTTCACTATCCTCCCGTACTGTTTGTGACCCAGTTGAAAATGATTTGGTACTATGTAGCACGTTACCATTTATAAAAGTAGCTAGTGCGCGGGGGCATAAATTTCATGAAAACTTAAAAAAATACGTAATATTGCCTTAACTGAGGTAAACAAGGTAAGGAATAATTTAATTTTACTTTATCATGAATTAAGGTAAAATTGTGGTAATAAAGATTACAGGGATTCTTTTCTTCTTTCGTATATGGTTTTCCTGTACAAAAATTAACATTTTCGTGACTTTCTTCTTACATTTGACAATCTTAACTGATGCTGTTTATTAGAATAATCTTAATTTTAACCTTAATCTTAAACCTATTAGAATAAATCTTGCTGTTTCACACAACGATTTGATACTAAGAAACTATCTTGGTACCTGTACTAAGAGGAGAAAAAATTCGTTGAAAAGTCTTCAACCCTGAAACATCAAAGTATGTCCCTGTAGGTATCTTGTGCGAATTTGGCTTTGTCTTGAGAATGTTCAAGTTGTTTATTTCAGAGGTGCCTCAGAACTGGCTGACCTTCTCTCCATTCATTCATTTTGCAACAGTCTGGCCAACAGGGGTCAGGGTTTCTGGGAGCTACCCGTGCGAGTGAACAGGTCTTTCTCCCTCCCTAACTTTCAGCAGGAACAGCTGGCTATTCTGAACAGAATTGTTCGCTCTGCCGCTCATCCAAATGCAAATTCGTCTACTTTGGATGCAACTTTAATGCGACCTCTCAAGGTATGGAATTAGATTGAGAATCGGGTAACTTTTATACCAGCGGAACATTACCCATAGATTTTTCCTGATGATAATATTGCAAGCCCATATCAACTTTGTAGAATTCTTTTTCACCAAGGATATTAAGGATTCATAAGAAAAAAAATCCTACGATAACAACTTTTAGTCGACCTGGGCTTTCAATGAGAAGGCTCGAAGAGGTATTTTTTAAATTTTACTGTACTAAATTCAACCAAAAGGTCATCTCTATTGTACAAATTGTGGTTGTATTACTAAGTGTATTGTTGAAGATCAGATGACTGATGAGTTTTTTGACGGTGTCTTTCTGTCTTCTCCGAGAGATTTTCCGCTTTTGTCTGCACATATGTGGTCTAATTGTATTAATAAAGTGTTCTCTCTCTCTCTCTCTCTCTCTCTCTCTCTCTCTCTCTCTCTCTCTCTCTCTCTCTCTCTCTCTCTCTCTCTCTCTCGCAGATACCTAATTTAATTTCCTATATAAAACATTATGGAGATTTTGATTCCGTTTTCGCTTAAAATATCTTTTAAGAGCAATTATGCTCATTTTGTGTCCTAAATGGAGTGCATTTGGATATGGTTGTTTGAAATGTTGTCCAATACTGTCCAATTGAATTAACTATTCTACTCTATTCTAAAATACCTTTGAATGGTCAATGGAAGATCATTGCGATCAATACCATCGATGCTGTGTTTTCAATGTCAATTCACACAAAACTCTGTGGATATTAGCGCAGCTGCCAATGAATTTATTGCAACTATTAAGTAAGTTCTATGTGATGAGCTTCCAATAGCAAATCCGTTTTGATGTCGTTGAAAATCTAACAGGAAAGTTCTTAATCCAAATTCTGAAAATCCAAATATCTTCCTCAATGAAAGCAGTCTTGATTCCTTGACTTATGTGTATGTTTCAAATTTACATTAGTTTAGGCACTGTCTGCACATACGGCTGGAAACAGTCTACAGTCAAAAAGAGGGCTACCTCAAAAGTAAAAAAAATGTTGGAGAACTTTATCTTTTATTTATAATACCACCCTAAAACACGAGTTGAAAAATTTTTTTAAGTAATTTTTGAAAGGTGATTTACAGAGGTTATTTATATACTTGGAGAGACAACCAAATAGGTCGACGGATCTGTCAATGTGATGTCTTCTTTAAATTGATATGACTGAATTCGTACTCAATTGAGCAAGAATGTCACTGATGGTCTGAAGTCTAAGATTTTCTAGAGTGCTGACTCTGATTTGGAGCCGACAACCAAAGTTTACAAGACAAACAAGTTCACGCGAGTAACTATCGAGGGTCCAGATGGAGAGCTGGATTTGGCTGATCTTCTGCCACACTTAAGTGGAGCTGCAAGTCTGGCATTGACATCTATACCTGAGGATGACGGTGGCATCTCTCTGTCAAAAACTGAGTCACCCAGATCCGATATGAAAGATGACGAGTTACAGGTAAAATTTGAATAAAAAGTCTCCTCCCCAAAAGTGATGCGCCAAAAAGAACCAATGAGAGCAGAACTCGACCGGAACGAACTTTCAAGAATGCAATATAAACATCCTCTTGCACGATCTAGTAAGATTAACATCTCTTTTTTTCAGGAATCTAGCAAGATCTTGCACGATTAACATCTCGGTCAGAGAAGAGACGAATTCTTTTAACTAAATTATATATAAGTACACCAGCATACACAAATCATGAAAAGAAAAGAAAAATGAAATATTTTGAATACATTGTCCCTCAATTTTAATTGTTCTTGAACGAATTTTGTGCTCTTGAACGAAAGCAATTATTGTAAACGTGTTGGTCTGTTTTATGCAAAATCTTTGCATCACCGTTTTGACATTTCGGTTGACTTTTACGCCTTCGGCTTTTTCGTTTTGAGTGATTTAATTTTCGCTTTAATTTACAAGTGTCAGCAGCTGAACTTAAGTGGCGTCCATTCACAGCAAAAATTCATCTGAAAAGTGAGTCGAAATTGTAGTATTTTTACTTTAAACTTTATTAGTGGTTAAAGTGGTATATAATGAATTATAATGACGTCATTTGAAGTCCCCTTAGTGACTTTAATTATCACCCCCCCCCCCACCCCGTCAACTGAAGCAGACTGCAATAGATTTAAGCTCCCACTGGTCATTCGAGAGCAGTATTCTTTGGTTATGTTTTATTCAAGAAATAAAACATCTGAATTTGAGTAAAAAATCCAGTGTTTTCAATGGTAGAATTTTTGAAGGAGCTGTTGTTCAATGAAACCACATTTTATCTCAGCAAAAAATACATCGATCGGTAAAAATAAATTGACCTGACAAAAAAATATGGTGTAGAATAAAGTAAATAATTTTTGTGAACAAGCCAGTGAAATCTTGTTCGCGTTCACTGTTCGATTGAACTGAAACTAGTCAAATGAAGTTCGTTGAGGGGACACGCATTTCGGCTTCCGTCCTGAACTTTTTTTGTGATATAAGGGAACTGTTTTCAATTTAGCTGCATCTGCTGAAACATAGAGTTTACCCCCAATCAGAAAAGTTAAATTATTACTCGCATTTACCGTATCAGAAGTTGAATTCTACGCTGTGACTGTTTTCTCCTCATAAAAATTTTCTATTGACAATGAAAGAGTTGATTGTTTAAGCTGTAGTTTTTCTGAATCATTCAATTTCTCCCGTGAAAAAAAATAGTTCTGCAGACTTGGGGTTCTTGCATTCCGTGTTTTGCTTTTATTATTATTATTAATATTCAAAAAGAAGCAAATCTCAGACAGGATTTCATTTGAGATTATTTTACTCAAGTACAGTATCGTTTGATATTTACTTAAGGTTTTCTTTCCTTGCCTGAATGTGAAGAATTTCACGTGAAGGATGTTACAAAAAAATACAATATTTTGAATTACGTTTACAAACACAAATTATACCAAAAACTTCACATTCACGTAATCAAAGATAAATTTCAAGCTGCATCGAGAAAAAATATTTGAAGTGTCTAAAACAATAGAAAAAATTTTTGTCTGCGGTTCAGAGGACCGTGAAGATTAATGCTCTTCAAAATTGTTGCCAAAACTACAAAACATGAAATTTTTAAAACAAAATTGACGTTATAAATTGACTTAACGAGTTGAACTATCATATAAAAAATGTTCCTTGACAATTAAAGCACGTCATTAATCTTTTAAGAGCATATCTTGTTTTAAATTCTACTTGTTTTAAGCAATGTTACTTCTTACTATATTGATCAAGTTTGCAGTTCTAATAGCACTTTTAGGTTCCCACTGAGATTAAGCGGGCAAACAGTGATCCCTTCCCTTGGATGCAATACCCAGTCATGTACAGACCGGGTTTAATGCGCAGGTCTCGAAGCCTCTCCGCAGTCGAGGAACTGTCCAAACTACAATTCGACTTCCTTGATCTTTCGGAACTGATTCATGATGACGATGATCTGAGCTTCGCGGGAGGAATTGCAAACAGCACTCAAATTGAAAATATTGACAAACGTCGCCACACAATTACCAATCCAAATTCATTGCAGTACATGACGTCATTGGTTGACCTTGACGGTCGAAGTTTATCTCAAGATGACCTGTACTATTTGAAGGACAAAATGAACGCGTTGGACGACTTAATGAAAGAAAAACCAAATCACGTGACTCAAGTGATTCAATTGGCTGACAAAGTCCATAGAAACATTGAGATCCAGGAACGAAAAGACTTTGAGAATCAAAGTATTGATTTAAATGTTCGTAAATCTGTTCATACCACGACTACTGTGACTACACCACATGAGGCGGTTCCCATTTTGATAGATGGTCGACAATCGGGTGATACTCGAGAAAATACAACCTACTCTAACGTTGTGCTTATAACTGAGTCCACTGCACCGTATCAACGACGTGTGAGTTTTGTGCCTGAAGTTTTAACTGATGACGAAGCGAATGCTATTGAAAAATTGAAAGAAAACGTGGATCAAGAAAAAGATCGAGAACTCAATTCAAAAATTGATTTGGTTCCCGCATATGGAGAACTAAACTTTGCTCCTCCTTTGATTTTGCCGAGTCGGAGCAAAAGTGCAGAGAAACCATCCAAAGAAAAGTCTGTTCCAGAAACAAAGCTGCGCGCCAAATCAGGCCATCCAAAAGTGGAAATTAGCCCAGCTATAATTTTCCCGACATTTAAGCCTGAGTTTCAAACAAACATGCAGTCTGAACCAAAAGTCCAGCGCCCAAAGAGCTTGCCAATAGTACACGAAACTCAAGAGAAGCCAGCTCGGGAGGTAAATTCAAGTAAACCGAATTTTTCTGAGTTTGTGTTTGAACCGAAGTTGCAACCTCAGGCAGAAACAGCAATTAATTTAATTCCATTAAGCGAGCAGATGACTTTTGAGGCGGAGCCGGAACTAGAAAAACTTTCAGCTGATAAAGTGTCTATAAAAAGAAGTACAAGTGGCGGAGAAACATCTCAGAGATCGGAAAGCTTTCCTAATAAGGCGAGCTCAAAACCGACAACTACTGAGGGACGAAACAGATCATGGCCTCCGCCCCAAGTTGTGATGCCAGCTTATAACCCAGTTAGAGAAGAGGGTTTGATTATCGCAAGACCCGAAGTTACATCTCGAATGGAAAACGAGAACGAACCCAAAACCGATACCTTAAATTTGAACTTGGAACCCAGTTTGACAATGGACACAAATAAGAACAGCACCATGCAAAATTCGATTGTGCTGAACGAAGTACCCCTTATTGAGCATCGACCGGAGGAAAGGACTGATCAAGAAGAAGAACCTGAATTGAACTTACAAATAAATTTGGCTTCACAAAATCAGTCTCAGGAACCTTTGGAAATTGAGCCAATAAGAGCTCAGGTAGATTTACTTCCCGACGTTGATGAGAATGCTGAACTCGTCACTTTCAGAGACCCTGAATATGAGAATCTTCCAGACTTAAATTTCGCAGTGAGAGCTGGTTATCAGGAGGAGGCAAAACCACCATCACGAAAAACAACTCCTCGAAGAGTGAGTCGGACGCCAACTCGTGTGTATATTCGAAGTCAATCAAAGTCGTCGTTGAAAAACGTGAAAAACGAACGCGAGCCATCCTTCAAAAATATTGAGTTTAATATGCCGACACACGTAATTGTCGAAGCTCCCACTGTTCATCGCGAATCGCCGAGAGATCAGAACCGAAATGAAGATCGCTCCGTTTTAAATATGAGTATTGTGAGCATAAGCGAAGAACCGGAATTGGAGGAAGCCGAGGCTGGTTTGATGGACGAGATGCGAAACTTACCTCAACATAGCTCAAGTTTCACTTCGGCTCCTACGACTGCTAAAACCAGAATTCCTCGGAAACAAAGCTCTCATTCAATTGCAGCTATTGAGACAAAAAAATTTCCTCAGAGACAAACTTCGACTCCTAAAACGAAACACAGTCAACCTATAAAACCTCTGATGCAGAAGTCAAAGAGTCAAAACAACAAGTCACGTGACGAGTCACCCGGAATTAAGAAAGAGTCACCGTCCAGAATACCAATAAGGTCTGGAAGCGTCCAAAAACCAAGGAAAATATCACAACCTGCGCCTGGAAAAATAACAGAAGAGCCCTCTAACTTGACACCCTCAGATAATTCTAAAAGTGATCTCCCTAAAATTGTTCCGGTAACCGAAAGCAAGCCACAAAAACAGAATTTACCAGATGTTAAAGCGGACAAAGATACCAGCATTGTAAGTGACCTTGAAATTACTCAGTCTACAATTCAGCCAGACGAAATTGAAAGAGTTCAAGCCGATCCCTCAAATCGGAAACGGTTCCTCGATTCTGTAAATCCCGATCATATTACTCAAAATTTTGTTGCTCCCTCGAGGGGCTCTAAACCAGTTCAAGCAGCTGGTCCAAAAATATCTGGCAAGTCGAAACCTCAAATGATAGATAGAACTACTTCGTTCATAGTCGAAGCTGTAACAAAAGATGAATTCTCGCAAACTGAAGTAGATAAAATTTTGTGTGAAATGTGCCAATCTGCCCCGGATTCAAAACGTGAGAAAACAGAAACCAAGCTTGAGAATTCTGCAACTCAAACTCTGGCCTGGCAGGGTGTCGTAAGAAGCAACACTGTGATTAAGAAGGAGCTGAAAACAACAGATACACAAACTGATTTTCAGGAAGGTGGAGATATGACCGAACCGCCGGATCACGAGAAAGATCTGAGGAAAATCTTGGCTGATAAAAGCTTCGGAACATCACCTGTACCTGCTCATGATATTGCATTGTCGCCCTGTTTCAAGTTGCAGACATTGATGAAAAACACACAAACTGATTTAGCCCTCGAAGAGCCTGATGAAAAGCCAAAAGTTGGCAACCTCATTGAAAATAATCCAAAACACGAAGCTTTCCAAGAAGAACCAGATACAGTTCCGACGGAAAACTTTCCAAATAGGGAAGTTCCGACCGAAATTGTCAAACCTCGAAAGACGAGAGGTGAAAATATTGAACATGTACCAAAACATCGACGCCTCATTTCGCCGAAACGATTTTACCTTCAGCGAGACTTCCCGCATCCAGAAACATTTGAGAGCATTCGGCTAATGATGAGTCCAGACATGTTGGATGACATGCAATCTCTGGACCAATTCCAAAAAGAATGTCTGCTCTCCCACAACATGTTCAGAGTGAAACACAGGGCGCCACCATTAAAGTGGAATTCTTCACTCTCTAAGCAAGCGCAAAGGTGGGCCAATTATCTTGTATCAAGTAACACGTTGCAACATAGTAACGAGTATGGATACTCCGAGAATGTTTTGAAGAAACGACTCAAATTCTCGGAACCCGCGAGAGGATTTGGGATTGTCCATCAATGGTACAAAAATGGCGCAAAGGAATATGATTATGGCGCTGGGTTGAAACAGAAGCTAAACCGGACTTTGCAGGCGTTTATCAAGATGGTTTGGTCTGATATTGAAGATATGGGTATAGGGTACTCTTTTGATAATGAGAACAATATTGTTGTCGTGAGTCACTACAAACCAAAGATTTATGTAAAGAATATAACTGCTAATGTGTTTCCTAAATTATAAAAATTCCCCTGTAAAAATCCTAAGATAAATTTTTAATTTGCCATAGTTTTACCAATAATGTACAAACTAAAAGAAAATCACCGCCTGAAAAGACTAAAGATATGGAGAGCAGACAGATTTGTCATCCATGAATTTCGACTGATCAAATTTAAACTCCATCAGGATAGAAGCTTGAGCCCGCTATCCATGAACTGCATTTGAGATTCATTTCAAAGGTTCGGTAACATTTTGTTGGAGCTGAGCTTAAGGAATAACAAGCTTGCGTAGTTGGGGAAAATAGAAACAAAACACTTTCTCTTGTCTTAGTCATTTAATAGTTATAGTTATAGTTCTAGTTCTAGTTACAGTTTGTCACGTGAGAAAAAAGAGAAAAAGGGGGAAATAACAAAAAGCAACACACAGAACGCAACGTAGTAGCCGCAGAAAACGGCTGAAAGTATAACTCAGCAAAATATTGCAAAACAAATTGTCTTGAGCAGTAAATAACGTGTTACTGTGTCTTGAACTAGAAATATTCCTGAGCAGTAAATTGTTACTGTGTCTTGTATTCAAAATATTATTCTTGAGCAGTAAATTCTGTTACTGTGTCTTGCATCAACGAATTATTGGAGCTGAAATTCAACTGTTACAACCCCAACGTCTGGTATTCTCAACTTGTGAGTACAAACAGCAAAAGCCAACTTAAGTTTAAGCTTAAATATTTTTGCACAAACAGGTCTTAGACATATATCTTTGTCTTCGATTTGTTTTTTCTATCGGATTGAACTGGTATACATAAAAAGATCCCGTATTGTGTGATCTGTAGCAATCCAGTTCAAATTGATAGTTGAAAAAACTAAGATCAGCGAATAGTTACGAACAAAAATAGTTAATGCAACGGTAAGTACAGCAGAGCGGATATACAGTTACAAAAGCGAACTGCATAAACGAAGTATCCGGACAGATTTTGTAACCACTCAGAACGAACTGGGCGGTGTAAAACTTTCTTTGTGAAACACAAGGAGAGCAGCCGTTACATTTGGTCCGCCGACCCGGACAGTGGAATAAACTGCTGTCCAACCCAACAGTCGAAGTGACGAAGTCATCGACGAACGAGAACAAAACCCAACGAGCATTTCAACAACGCAAAGCCAATTAGGCAAAGCAAATAGGAACGTTGAAAAACAAAACTCATTTAAAGCAAACAAATAAAGGAGCTGTAGAGGTTCAAGCTGCAGTCCCGAAGTACACAAGAAGTGACTCCGTCACAGAGTCAAAGCGTTTTGGATCGCCAGATCAACAACTTGCGAAACAAGTAGATTGAGAAACAGGAAGAAGGTTTTGAGCTCATTGATAATCGAGATCGACCAAGCAAGCTCAAGACTCTTTATCAGCAGATACTGCAACTGGACGACAGCATTCAAAAACTCGTGAATAAGAAAGCTGAGACTCTCCGAGACCCAGATATTTCTTTAAAACGCAAACTTGAGAGAGAAAAATACTTTCAATATTTGAACGCAGAGTGGTTACCGTATATCCACGGAGAGACAAAAATGTCAAGCCAGCAAAGCCAGTCAACTCCTCAGGCCAACGAAGAGCAACCGCCTTCGAATAATGTGCATCAGTTAGCACAAAACGTTGGAATTCCAGAGTTTAACCAAAACCATGGTAACACAAGCAATGCAACGACGAATACGGTTACACGGACAATCAACCAGGATACAGAAAACGCTTCGGAAGCATCTTCAGTGAAACGTCGGTTTGAAGAACGAATGAAGGAATTCGAAATTGAATTTGAAAGAAAGTTGCAAATCGAACGAGCACAATTTGATCGAAAGAGGTTGGATCTAGAAATGCAAATGAAAGAACTAGAGATGCAACATCAGCTTCGGGAAAAAGAGCGAGACCTAGAGCGCCAATTGCAAAAAACAGCGTTGGAGAAAGATGACTTCCGTTCTCAATCGACTAAGGCGCGTGACAAGTCACCTTTCAATTGGACCCCAAAAGGGAGAGATGCCTCGGAGTGGGCGAATTCGATGAACGACACGCGAACGCCAATTCGACCAAGAGCTCGCTTTGACGTCAGCCCTGAACGGAATAAGCAGAGGCATTACCCATGGTACCCAAACTCTCGTGAACGCTCAGTAAGTGCTGAAGAGCGGGATATATCGCCGATAGCTGGAAGGCACTACAACACTGGACATTCAAGCAGTAGTTTACCAAAATTGAGGTTGAACAATTTTGACGGAAACCCTCTGGAGTGGCCTGAGTGGTCTAGCATGTTCATAGCAACAGTAGATAAACGCAGGATTCCCGACTCAGAAAAAATGAGCCATTTGAAGACTCTGCTAACAGGCAAAGCAAAATCTGCAATCTCGGGAATGGGCTATTCTGGACAGTTTTATGGTGCTGCCTGGAACATTTTAGAAAGAAAATTTGGAAGACCGCATGTAATTATAGATGCGCAGCTCGAGAGCCTACGAAAAGCTAATCAAGTGAAACCTCATGATTCAACCAGCCTGATTAATTTTTCTGTTATTGTATCTAACTTCGTGAACGTGCTCAAAGAGTACAAACATATTGGTGATTTGCAATCAAGTTCGACATTGTACATGGCAGTTGATAAGCTACCTCAAGTTCTTAAAGAAAAATGGTGGTTCTACGTCGATGACAAAGACGAGGACTGGCCTGATCTAATCATGTTTGAAAAATGGCTATCACGAATGGCATTCGTGCATGAAGGGTTTTCAGCGTTTAAAGGGGAACGCAAAGAAGGAGACCGACGCAACGCAAATAGAGAAAAACAATTCTCGAAGACATCGAACTTCAGTGCAAGTTCGAACCTACAAGAAACCAAGCAGACGCAAAGCGATCACTGTCCATTAGCCGATGGCACTCATAAAATTTGGAACTGTCCATCATTCAAAAACATGACTGTGAATGATCGATACGTGGCAGTGAGGAGAGAACGCTTATGTTATGGATGTCTGGGAAAAAGACATGCAATCAAAGATTGCAAAGTCAAATTGTGCGGTATAAACGGATGTACCAAAAAGCACAACAGACTGCTACACTCAGAAAACCGAATGGACGAGGGTAGTCACGCAGTTAACGTAAGCGCAGCAACAATCAACCAGAGTAACCAAGTTACTAGTTTTCTTCAAATAGTCCCGGTATCGGTTCAGAGTGGTGGTAACCGGCTGACTACCTATGCTTTCCTCGATAGTGGGTCAACAGTTTCATTCATCGACCAAAGTGTCAAGAATCAACTACAAGCCAAAGGCACGGACGTTACCTTAAACATAGCTGGCATACATGGGACGCAAGATTTGAGGACAGAGAAGGTTCCTATCACAATAAAGGGACTACATTCAAAGGTGCATTCAATTGAAGCGTTTGCACACCCATCAATCTCTTTGGGAAACACAACATATGACTACAAGGAACTGAAGAACAAATTCAGACACCTGAACGTTCTCACTAACAGAACAGTCAACCTGATGGAAGTAGGCCTCATACTTTGACAAGATGCCTACGAAATTCAACGTCCATTGGACTATAAGATTGGAACACGAAGTGAGCCTTTCGCCGTCTTAACAGAATTAGGATGGGTAGTCAGTGGTCCCATGACAGGCAGGAAAAGTCAAAATGTTTGTCATTTCGCCTCCACAGAAGATGTGAAAGTGGCCGAAAATATACAATCATGGTGGGACATAGAAACCTATGCTTCCAAAATAAATGTTGTAAGTCAATCAAAGAAAGAGCAGCAAGCTCAGAAATTTCTAGAGAGCACAACAAGGTTTACAGGCGAGCGGTACGAAGTGGGCATGCTCTGGAATGAACCAGAACCCAGTCTTCCAAACAACTACGGCTCAGCCCTTGGTCAGCTCTACTCACTGGAACGAAGATTCCAACGAGACCCAAAGTTAAAAGAATTGTATCAACAGTCAATTGATACAGATGTTGAAAAGGGATTTGTGAAGATCCTTGGTAAATCGGAAGTCAAAGGCACTTTCGGAAGAGAATGGTATTTGCCACACCATCCAGTACTAAACCCCAACAAACCGGGTAAAGTTCGCCGTGTTTGCAACGCTGCAGCAAAATACAAGGACGTATGCCTAAATGACAAGCTGTTAGCCGGACCCGATCTACTACACGGATTGATCGGAACAATATTCAGATTTCGAGAAGGACCCATTGCCCTAACCGCAGATATTGAATCAATGTTTCTGCAAGTGCAGGTTCCTGAACGGGATAAAAGCTGCTTGAGATTCCTGTGGCGACCAACAATGAATGAACCTGTGCAAATTTACGAGTATCAGCGTCATGTTTTCGGAGCAAAGAGTTCACCAACATTTGCCAACTACGCTCTGAAGCGAGTAGCGATCGATAACGAGGACGAGTTCCCAATTGCAGCAAAAACAATCCAAAACAATTTCTACATGGACGATTTCATCAAGTCAGTCGAAACACCTGAAGAAGCAATCAAGGTTTTCAAACAACTGAAACCTCTTCTCTCAAAACATGGATTTGAACTGAAGAAGTGGATCACCAATAGCGAC
The DNA here is from genome assembly GCF_964194025.1 of Convolutriloba macropyga. Lineage (NCBI taxonomy): Eukaryota > Metazoa > Xenacoelomorpha > Acoela > Convolutidae > Convolutriloba > Convolutriloba macropyga. Next base: position 30,250,182 of record NC_134474.1, on the reverse strand, counting down.
TTGGTAACCAACGCAATCCCAGAGGACTTAAGATCAATCAACAAAACAAAGCAGGTTGAAGTAGAACCCAGCCAGGAAGGGTCATCGGTGCTTGGGCTTCAGTGGACGATTACCGATGATAGTCTACAGGTTTGTAGAGGTACAAGCAAAGAAGTTGAGACCCCAATCACCCAAAGGAAGATCTTATCTCTAGTTTCTTCAGTGTTTGATCCTCTTGGACTGTTTGCACCATTCAGTGTCCATATGAGACGACTCCTGAAGAGCATCTGGAGCAAAAATGGACAACATTGGGACAACTCAGTAGAACCTAACGAAGAAGAAGAGTTTCTGAAGTGGAAGGCGCAGCTTCCAGAAGTAGCAGAAACCAGCATTGATAGAAGATACTTCAGCACAGCCAAGGACAAATGGGAACTTCATGTGTTTGCCGACGCATCTGAAGACACAATGTGCGCAGTGGCTTACCTACGTTCAAAGCCCAAAGAATACTCAGCAGACTTAGCATTTGTAATCGGAAAGTGCCGAGTCGCACCGATGCGACACCTTTCCATACCACGCTTGGAACTACAAGCAGCAGTGATGGCAGTGAGACTTAAAGAACAGATAGTGAAGGAACACGAATCGAAGATTCAGAGTTGCAACTTTTGGTCAGACTCCACTACTGTTTTGCAATGGATTCACAGCTCCCACCGTAAGCAACAGGTGTTTGTTGCAAACAGAGTGGCTGAGATTTTGGATACAACTAATGTTTCACAGTGGAATCATGTGAGTGGTATTAACAATCCAGCTGACATCGGGACACGAACGATCAATGTTGACGAACTTAAGAGAAGTGAATGGCTCACTGGGCCGGCCTGGTTGAAGCAACGAGAGAACGAATGGCCTGAACAGTTGAATTTAACATTTGCTTCAGATGAACAAAACGACGAAATGGTCTTCTCAGCAAAGGTTGAAGAGAAGAAGCCGATGATTCAGTGGGAACGATTCAGCAATTTCAATCGACTAGTAAATACAATGGCATACGTAGAGCGCGTATTTAGAAAACACAAACCGGCAACAAAAACACTAAGTGTTCAAGAAAGAGAGGATGCACAAGCAAGCATATTCAGACTACTGCAGCAAGAACAGTTTACTGAAGAGATGAAATCTCTCAAGGCTGAAAGGGAAATTCCAAAAAACAGCAAAATCCTCCAGTTTTCACCATTCATTGACCAGCAAGGACTTATTCGTGCCCAGGGCAGAATAGGTAAAAGTCAATTGAACTTCAAAACCAAGCATCCAATACTGTTACATTGGAAGCACCATGTAGTTGAATTATTCTTGCAAAATGAACATAAGAATAATCATCACGAAGGTACTGAACATGTCAGAAACATAGTTCAGCAGAAATTCTGGATCCTAGGCATACGAAATGCTTTGAGATCGATCAAAAACAAATGCATTAGATGTCGAAAGGGAAGAGCCCAAACAAAGGCACCAGTAATGGCAGATCTACCTGAAGAACGATTAGTCGCATCAACAGTGTTCTCGAATGTGGGCGTAGACTATTTCGGACCATTCACAGTAATGATTGGTCGAAGAAACGAAAAGCGTTGGTGCTGTCTATTCACATGCCTTACTGTACGTGCGGTACATATAGAGATTGTACAAAAACTAGACACTGATAGTTGTCTGAACGCAATTATGCGATTCATTGCACGAAGAGGCAAACCGGTCAAAATGATTAGCGATAACGGGACAAACTTCGTTGGAGCTGAAAAAGAACTGGCAGAGTATATAGCAGCATGGAGCAGGGTGCGAATTGAAGAACATCTGATTCAACAAGGTATCAGATGGAAGTTCAACCCACCTGCAGCACCACACTTTGGAGGAGTGTGGGAAAGACTGGTTAGGAGTTGCAAGAAGGCAATGTACGCAGTGCTGGGCAATCGATCAGTCACGGAGGATGTTCTGTCAACCACGATGTGTCTTGTTGAACAGACGCTGAATGCTAGACCGCTGACACAAGTCAGTTCTGATGCTACCGATTTAGAAGCTATTACTCCAAACCATTTCCTACTTGGCAACAAGAACCTTTGTTTACCGTATCTATCAGGTGCAGAGCAATTTGTTGATCATAGAAAGCTCTTCCGACAAACACAAGCTTACGCAGACCTCATCTGGGACAGATTCCGTAAAGAGTACTTGCCAACGTTGAACAGTCGGAAAAAATGGCAGACCACAACAGACAGAAGTCTTCAGCAGGGTGATCTTGTGTGGTTAGTGGAAGACAGTGACAAACGTGGATATTACGATCTGGGTCGAATAATCGAAACATTTGAGGGTTCCGACGGAGTGATTCGATCAGCGAAAATCCGAACAAAAGATGGATACTACAAGAGGCCCGTAGTGAAGCTCGCTCCAGTACTTCCAACTGACGATGATGTTTTCACGAAGGAAAACAGGGCCGGCGATGTTGGAGCTGAGCTTAAGGAATAACAAGCTTGCGTAGTTGGGGAAAATAGAAACAAAACACTTTCTCTTGTCTTAGTCATTTAATAGTTATAGTTATAGTTCTAGTTCTAGTTACAGTTTGTCACGTGAGAAAAAAGAGAAAAAGGGGGAAATAACAAAAAGCAACACACAGAACGCAACGTAGTAGCCGCAGAAAACGGCTGAAAGTATAACTCAGCAAAATATTGCAAAACAAATTGTCTTGAGCAGTAAATAACGTGTTACTGTGTCTTGAACTAGAAATATTCCTGAGCAGTAAATTGTTACTGTGTCTTGTATTCAAAATATTATTCTTGAGCAGTAAATTCTGTTACTGTGTCTTGCATCAACGAATTATTGGAGCTGAAATTCAACTGTTACAACCCCAACGTCTGGTATTCTCAACTTGTGAGTACAAACAGCAAAAGCCAACTTAAGTTTAAGCTTAAATATTTTTGCACAAACAGGTCTTAGACATATATCTTTGTCTTCGATTTGTTTTTTCTATCGGATTGAACTGGTATACATAAAAAGATCCCGTATTGTGTGATCTGTAGCAATCCAGTTCAAATTGATAGTTGAAAAAACTAAGATCAGCGAATAGTTACGAACAAAAATAGTTAATGCAACGGTAAGTACAGCAGAGCGGATATACAGTTACAAAAGCGAACTGCATAAACGAAGTATCCGGACAGATTTTGTAACCACTCAGAACGAACTGGGCGGTGTAAAACTTTCTTTGTGAAACACAAGGAGAGCAGCCGTTACACATTTCCTTAAAAAAGAAGCTTAAGGTACCTGTTGGGTGTATTTTCAAGATATTTGAGAAGTAATCTATTTTAAAAAAAGCAAAATATTGTTGAGCTCTTAAAAAAAGTGTACTTTAGCTTCACCTTGATTATGAAATCAGTCAAAACAATAAACACATCTCCAGAAGTGAGTTCCCATTTTCCTATCAAGAGGCCTATTGATTTATCAGTCAAGAGAAAGATAGCGCGAACAATGCGGCTTTTGTTGAACTAGATTAATTTTGACGCTTATAGGCTATTTCGACGAACATGTGTTGTATCCTTTTCAAGTTGATAGTTATTTCCAAATTGTACATCTTGATGCTAAGAGTTTTTAAATTTGGATTTATCTGGGAGACAATACGTGGTCGAGCTTTTTGAGATGATAACTCTCCCTGACCTTAATTGAATTGTTCGTAATTATTTATCTCTGATATTTTTTTGGTTTGCCACTTTTCGGTAAGATTACTCAAAACACGGATTTCAATTCAAAGTCAAAACCCGATGAATCAAAAGAAGGGCACGTAATTTTGCCAGTGAACATCAGATGATCGCATCTGAAATTATCTGCTGGTACAGATCAGATTGCAAGGTCAAATAAAAAACTGTTTGCATCTGTTTTCCGTTATTTTACAGAATTGTTTTTCAGTAGTTTATCTCTAGCTTTAAGCAGGCTATATCAATCAGTCCTTTTTACAGCTATTCGCGGGACTTGATTGCATGAAAGGCAAAATTATAAGCAGATATGAAATTCAAGCAAGGCTTTGAATCCTTATCTTGCCCCCTAAAAGTGGAGTCTTATTTGAAAAGTACGTCGCCCCATGAGTGGAAACAGTAAATACTGATAATTTTTTTGATGTCTAGCGCACTATGTGTGGAGCTCAAAATTTTGTGCGTGATCGCTTGCGTCGTAAACTGACGGCGGGAAAAATATGGGTTGGGGAATCAAAGAATTCCGAGGTATCAACTGTAAATATTTTACCAGGAAGGTACCGAGAGTTGTTCCTACAAATTAAACCAGTGATAATGATATCAACTATCGGTTATGAACCAACATTTCATTAATTTACATTTCGGGGGATCAAAAAAGTTCACTTTTAGAAAATTTTTGTCAAATAATTGCAACTTGTTGTTTAGTCAATTACACTCGGTGCATACTTAGGAATCAATTTTTACGGGGTTTACGAGTTGCTATATACAAATTAGGAAATTTTTGGAAAAGGAGTCAGTTTGGAGAGACCATCAAAACACTGAAATTTGTCTATTGTGCTTCCGATCTTTGTGTTTTAAAATGGTGTAATTGCTTTTTTGCATATTGAAAAAGCGCACATTTTGATCATTTTAGGGAACCCAGATGTTTGCTAGACAGAACGTTTGATTAAGGTGTCTTGAAATAATTCTGTGACATTCTTGAGTTTTTCAGGGCTGTTGTATAAATTAGAAGCAAGAAATTTAGTTCACATTCAAAAATCAGAAAAACTTTTTCTGAGATTACAATCAATTGATATGAATGCGTTTAAAATATAATTGACTTCGCGCGGTTTAATTACTTTAGAATTTCTTGACCTTCCATTTTTTACTGCTTTTACTACAAAAAATCTAAACTCTACTACAAAAATTCACATGGCAAAGCTTATTAGTTATTAATTAAAAACCTATTCCTCTTATTATTAAATTTTTTTGGCATTCTCTGGGAACGTATTCTCTGGAAACATCTGGCAAAATCATCCACAGTTTTGTTTATCATAGGGTAGTCCATTCAGTTTAATTTCACTTTTGGTTTCCTCAATACTTTTTTGTTGGGGATTTTAGTGATCTGAAATCTGCATTAATAAAATGCTTAGAAATGATCAAGAACGCTCTAACTTTGTTTACCCAATTTTTGGTTTTTCTATTTTATGTTTTTTAAAGCGGAAAAATATTAAATGACCTATCCTGCTGTAGTGTGCCTCAGTAATAGAACTGCCTTTTAAGAAAAACGTTATCGATAAAATGGGTTTTTGGGAACACTTATATCATTTGACAATTTTTTTCTAAATCAGTCTATTTATTGAAAAATATGCAAATGCCAAAAACAACAATCCAAAAACTTTTTTCAACAAAAATTTCACTTATAGACACTAATTTGTCCCATTCTTTATAGATTCACTGTCAGTTTATTTCCGTTTTTTGTCAGAACTACCCACTGATGACTGATTATTTAAATTATTCAGTAGTGAAAACTAATCACTAAGCTCTGTTTTGTCTATAATAGAATAACTTTTTCTTAAAAGCAAAGCTTAAAAACTGCCACATTTCTTAAAAATAGTATTCGATTTTTCATATATTTGACATTTTAATAACATTAGTTTAATTTTAATAATAATGGTTTAATTTTGCATAATTTTCCCAAAATTTAGTCCTTTGGTTTCTGAACGAAAAGCAATTGACATTTTTTGGTCCTGTCATTTTTGCTTCATAAGACAAAGTTATTAATAACTGTCTGTTACTCAACATTAATTCAAAGTGGTTTGGGAATAGAGTTTCTTACATATCAAAAAATAAATATTAATGCTTAAAACGTCTGTAAGTTCTTTACTTACAAAAAGATCCTAAATAAACCTCAAAATTTCAGACAACTTTTTGCCTGCACTCATTCGATGTCTTAATATATGGTGCATATTTTTTATCTTAATACGCCAGAGGAAAATGAAGTTTCGCTCCAAAAACAGTGAAGAAACAAAAACAAAATAACTTTTTCTTTAAGGAAGCGACACTTTTTGAAAGTGCGATCCATTTTTTAATTAAATGGTTGTTTTTGATACTTTTTTTTGTATCATAAACACCCACTACTTGATCATCCCTCGCTAAAAAACGCTCTCAAAATCTGTTTCAAAACATTAAAACAATCAGACTATTCCATTCACTCAATGAGACCATTCAGAATACTTGAAAAACCGGTGATTTCCAAACCAAAAACAACTGATTAGAACAGTCTGTTCTGAGTGTTTTGGACACAACTACGAAGACCAGAATTAGTAATGAATAGAGTGGGTAACAGTCGACAACCGTTATTTACAATGACCTTACACAACTCTCGTCTAGCATGTCTGTTAGTTCACTTTTACTATTAAGATCTTACTATTCTACAACCAAATGGCGTGCACCGTTTGTCACTTTTGCCTCACTAATTTCACACAACGTATGTTTATACATATAAAAAGGGCATTACAGTGTGGGCTATAGCAATAACACAGGAATCAATATACTGATTGGTTGCGTCTTTTTTTGTGTTTTATCGCCCTCTTCAACAAAATAGCGTGATTCCAATAAAATATACCGGCGTAATCTGGTTTACTGGGTTTTCCTTGTTTAGAAATTTTAATTGAAAAGTGTCGCTATATAAATCTACATTGATTACTGCGTTTGAATTGAAAACAATCTCTACTTTTCGTAACGAATTTTATTAGTTTTGTAGTAATTGCTCCTTCCAAATGTTAATTCAGTTTGCATAAATGGTCCAGCATTTTAACATACGCTGCTTTGGCGGCCGCAATAAACTCACATTCACCGTTAGAATTCGTGAAATAATTTGGCAGTGAGTCAATCAACCGTCCAGTTTTGAACTTCAAAAACGTTGGCTCGAAAATATCCACAAAACCAATGGATAACTTTTGGGCAAATTCTCTCTGAACTTGAGCTAGCGCGGCTAGTATGGCATTGTTTTGCATGTCTTCTTTAATAGCTTGAGGGGTGGACGTTGTTGAAATGAGAGTAACTTTTTTAGCTCCAAATTTATTGATAATTTTTCTTATCGCAATTTCGTTGTCCTTTTCAAACTGTTCCATCGCATATTGTGGGCCTTTGTTTAACATCCACATACCCGCATCTATAAAAACGTGTTTTTCTCCACTCTTTATCTTAGTATCAATTTCATCATCTTGATATGTGTCGACATTTTTAATAATGTGAACTTGGATAGCAAGTCTTTTTTCAAGGCAGTAGTCGCTCATGCACTGGTATTTTAGACCCTGTTCGGGGTTGTTGACAAATATGAGTAATTTCTTCACTTTGGCACGTGAACAGGCACACATGGACTGGTAGGCATTTCTGTCTGCAGCGTTGTAGCTAATTCCACTTTCTGGTGAATTAAAAGTTGCTTCTTTCCATCGACCTATAAGAAATTACGAGGGATTGTTTCAATCACATTGGGTTTTGGAATCACATTGGGTATTGCAAAATGATGTAAGACAGCGGTGAATGCGGGAAATTGTGTAAGATAAGCGGCGAACGTGGTGAAATTACATAAGTCAGGCGGTGAATGCGGTGAAACAAAATTTTATCGCCTGGTAGCGGTGAAATTACATAATTTCCCCGCTGATTTTAGAGTTGATTTTACATAAATTCAGCGCTCTGAAAAAGTGTCCAAATTATGTGAGATAAGCGGTGGTTGCGATGAAATTACATAAATTCACCGCTTAACTTAGTGGTGAACTTATATAAATTGACCGCTTAGAAAAAATGTGTTAAAATTGTGTGAGATCAGCAGTGATGGGGAGCAAGGGAGGAATTGTTAGATCTAAGCCCCCCCCCCTAAAATTACACCTTAATCTTACATCTTTTTGACACTTTTTTCTAAGTGGTGAATTTATGTAATTTCACCACTAGAGTAAGCGGTGAACTTACAAAAAGTCACCGCCACATTTCACCGCTAAAATATGTAATTTCATCGCTAAAAATCGCATATCTTAAAAAATTTCACCGCGCATGTTTTACTGAAAATAGAGTGAATTTGATTCATATTCAAAACAAAAATACTAAAAGTTAGTGAGAGATTGCGCAGTGGAAGAAGAAGTGCATGACATGCAGGAGGTGAGAGTTTTGAACCCTTGTAAGGGCGTTGAAATGCGGTGAATTTTGTAAGTTCAACGCTTACTATAGCGGTGAAATTACATAATTTCACCGCATTTCATCGCAAAATCTTGTACGAAATTGCGGTGAAAACAAAACAACTTTTCACCGCTCATCTTACATATTTTTCCGATTTTTCCTCGACCCGGGAACAAGAAAAAATGAGTCTTGGGTGTGGTTGGGAGGCAGCAAATTTGTACACTTGAAAACCGGACATAGTGTAACAACCCAGCTAAATGTACATTGAGCATGCCTGGCCGCATTTCTGCATATTGTAGGTTTGAGTCCACTGAACTGAATTTTTTTAGCAGTTTATACGTTAATAAATACAACAGTTGGGTTGTTACCATATGGTGGATGTTTAAGAACTTGAATATGTTGTTGCAGCTTATAGAAATTTTCGACTGTATAAACTCAGGGGTGTATTTTGGGCGCATTTGGGATGACACAATTTATTTTACTATTATTCGAACCAAGAATTCTCTAATTATACACGACTCGTATGAAAGATATAAAAAATAAATGCCACTTTGGATTTAAAACTAATTGATTCAGTTCATTTGTTGCATAAAGAAAAGATATACGTGAAGGTGCATAAAATATCTTTCCGGTTCGGCTTCGTATTCCACTGTGCCATCTGTCACTTACTTCTGTGATATCTATTGTGAACTTAAATCAGATTCAATAAACGTTATGGAAAGCAAATGCGTAGACTTTCGCAATGAATTTTTTGTATAGAATGCGGTGAAATGCGGTGAATTTTTTTTTCTTCACCGCATTCAACGCAATCGTCGCATTTCTTACAAAAATTCACCCATAAACTTCGACACGGGTTTAACTAGTCTTAAACCGAATTCACCTCTGCTTGTAGTCCTTCAGTGATCATATATGGTGCTATACAAATCATAACGCATGTTCCATTACGATCCTCGCACAAAATCTAAGAAAAAATTTACACTATATTCTGGAGCTTCAAATCATACCATTTTCTTTTCCTCAACTTAAACAGGAAAGATTATTCAACTGCTTTGTTTTTCTTTTACGTTTTGCCAAATTGTAATGCACATAAGTCTCTAACTTTTGGGGGAAATACAACAGGAACTCAACATAACCCAAAAATTGTCCAAAAAATCAAAAATTTGGGAGTGGCTCATAACTGTTGCTCTTGCTATTATACAAATTTGAGAAGTACAGTTAGAGAATCTGAACGATATTGACACTTGTCAAAAAATCCCATAATAAAGTCAGTTTTCAGTTTGCAGACAAAAAGCAAGTAATTTCAAACGAAATTGTGCATTTACGCACTCAATAATCCCTTCTCTTTTTGCAGAATGTTGTTTTAACTGATAAGACTAGAGTGCGCATCTCCTGCAGCGATGATATTGCTTGTTTGTTTTTATGAAGAAATGGAACAAGATTTCTTTTAAAAAAGCAACTAAAGTGAGTTCAATCAAGTGCTCACCAATGGTTTGTGGTGCAATAAGATCCGATAAACAAGCTAAACTCATTAGATTATTTGATTTCTTTTTAAAAAAATAGGATTAAAATACCATTTTCGAGACTTGATTCTTCATCAAGATAATGCTTCTGTGCATAAATCAAAAGGTTGTCAGCTATTTCATCCAAGAAGGAATAGGAGATACTGAAATGACCAGTATATTGTCCAGATTTGAAAAGTTTCGGCAATTGGCTACGGAAACAGGCAGTTTTCAAACATTCAGAAGAAAAAGTGCTAGTAAATCAGAAGGAGACTGATTCAGATGTCGTTTGAAACTTGAATGCAAACTTATAAAAACCGTCTAATAGATGTTAAAAAACTAAGGAGCGCAGAGACGAGTTACTTGAGAACTGAATTGAACTCAAAATCTTAATTACTTTGTTGCTTCTTACGTTTCCTTTGTGAAAGAAAATTGGGTGTACGTAGCTTTTTGGTACCATAACCTATGAATCTTGCATGAAATAAAGGAAATCTTAATTATGTTAGCTATAGTTTCAACCAACTCTCAAAGTTTATCACTCAGCCGCGTGTTTGTTGAAGTACCGAGAATTTGCAAAACAGTTTGTAATCTAGCAGTATCTTGCTACACAAAACTGTCAATGAACGACTAAGAATCAAGTTAAGCCGATGAGTAGATCATACCTAGCATAGGCGAATGTGGTATAGCACAGTGGGTGTGTTTGGTTGCCTCATCGTAACAGAACTCCTGGTCAAATCTCGTGTATCCGACGATGTGTGAGTAGTGTCTGAAGGCCTCGAAGTTGAGATACGTTAGCACAATCCGTATGCGAACACATGCATATTTGGCAAAGGGACACAACCAGCTGTATTGACCGTTCAGGTGGTCAAATACTGTGCAGTAACTCACGCCAAAGTTTTCACCTTCTATAGAAACTGAAAAATAAGATCGAAGAATTAAGGTAGGTTACTAATTTTGTTACACAGCGCATCCGCGATTATAATTACACCTTCGAGTTTTTTATTTTGAAAGTTATTCTGAATATCTTAAATCTTCTCCTCCGAAAGTGTTGTTGTGCAGAAATCCTAACAATGTAACAGATCTCTATGAGGTATTTTAAACTCGTTAACTGAAAATGTGTGAAGAGTCTTATAGAAATTCCAGGGCAAACATACATTCGATAAGATGTGACGTTTTTGAACGAAAAAAAAAGATCATAAGTTGCATATGAACGTCACATGTGAACATAATTCTTTAGCATACACACCAATGAATGAAGCTCCCCCTTTAGTTGTCACAGGTTTATCAGAGTGGTCTTTTTGGGTGTGCTTTGATTCGTTGATTGTTCCTATGAAGTATACTTTCTCTTTGTCTCTGCAGTCGAATGTGTACCTGTTCTGATAATGAACATGCACGAAGCGATCAAACTCGAATGGAAGCACTTCTGATTGCGCCTGAAAATAATTCCTACTTGCTTACTTTAAAAGCTACCACACCGATAATTAGTAGCATTCTGAAGAAGTTTGTGGTTGCACGTTGTAGTCTCTGAGAGATCGGTACTCTATGAGAGCAAAATATTCGAAAAATTGAAGATTTCCTTAAAAATCTGCCTGACGTAAGGTTGATTTATAACCGATTTAGAAGCATGACCACGAGGTAATTTAGAGACAAAATGAGCTTTTGAAGGAAAATTTTTCAATTTGTTCTAATAAAGATTGAGTGTTAAGACGCTTAACCACTGCAAACTTAAATTTTATAGAAAAATTCACTGCTAGATGTCGCTAGACACTCCCCTTACTGTTTCAGTGGTGAAACGTTTAAAATCTTTGCAAAGAAATTGCCATCTAAATTTTTTGCCTAGATTTTGAGTAATCAAACGGAAAATTTCAATGGCTATCGACGGTTAGCAGCGAGTTTGTTGATGAAGATTGTGTTCATCCGAGTGAAAAAGTTTTACACCCATTTTTAATTTAATCAAGCTCAAAATTTGTCTAATTTTATGTAAAAAAAATTGTAATGCGATACGATCTCCCGAACGATTATCACGTCTTTATTAGTACTCCAGTGAAATACACGTCTATGACAAATCAGTACTGATCGCGTCTTATTTCAAGTCTAAAAATTTGAGAAGTCTTGTCAACACTTGCTCAACAATACTTGTCAAGTCTAAGTCATTTCTTGGCCAACAGCTCGCAAGTTTTGAGTCAAGTCTTGATTAACCCTTTACGATTCCCAATTTTTGCGCAGTTAATAAGCCGTAGAGTTTTGAGAAGAAATTATTTATAATTGATGCATTGAAAAATAAGCCAAAGTTGGGAAATTTTTTAACAAAAATTTTGTTACTTTGACCGAGCTATACCTGATATGAGCATATACCGACTTATGTCACAAATACTAACTCTAAAAAATTTTCAAGGGACAGAGAGTGACCAGGGCGATATCAGAAGTTTTCTAATTCTCTATCAAAAGAACTTTGTTCAAGTGCACGCGTTTTCCTATGCTTCTCTTTTCAATTTGGAGAGATTTGTAGGCAAGTCGCTGTAAATGGTTGTCTTTTTCTATCGTCACGAAACAAAAGCAATTCAACATAAAGTTTCTGCTCAATATTTGACCCAAAATTTGTCAAATTTTGATCAAGAAGGGCGCAAGACTTGTCACATCTTCAAAGTCTTCACTAAAAGATGTCTCAAATCTGAAAAGTGACGTGATCAGAGCTCTGACACAATAGTGAGCCAAGACCTGCATTTTCACTGAATCAGTACAGACTAAGATCTAACGTTAAAACTGAGCTCTGCAATCCAGGTGATTGGGAACGTCGATCAACAAAAATCGTTTTCTGTTTGTCGAAACGGCGCATTAAAATTTATTTGAAAATATTTCTTAGATTTTTGTCTCATTATTGTCTATTAATCTGATCTGACTGTATTGAGTAACCAATTTATTTATTTGGGTTCTTAACCAAAAAAAATTACAAAACTTTTCTCCGTTTTCTTCCGAAAAAGCGGGACAATTCATTAGAAGAATATTCATAGAAGAAAACTGCAAGCTTTAAACCAGCCTATTGTATTCACGAAAACGAACAACCCTTGGAAAACATGAAAACATTGTTGTTTGCCTAATTGTTCACTCTCATCTGATGTAATAAGAATAACTCCGTTGTTTAAAAAGCTAGCGAACAAATTTTTAGAAACCATATTTAAAAAATGCATATAAAATAAGGGATGTTTCAGATTTGATCAGATTGAAAGCAGTTTCACAATCCAAGCAAATGTTATATTAAAAACTTGTTGCAACTCATTTCCAAGAGATCCTGCAACTTGTGTCCTAAAAGTCAAAATTGACTTGCTAAAGTCCAAACGTAATTCGTCTGCAAGATGTAGGGACAAGTTTTCTAATCGAATGAAAAACGATTTGAATGAGATGGAAACTTATTTCTGGCTCTCCGGGGGAAAAAGAGCATTTTAAAATTGAGCACAACTTTTTGTGTTTAAGATGCCTTTGCCAATTCTTGTTACCAAAATAAAGGACGCAAACCTTCCCCAATTGTGCAGAATTTTTTGTAACTACAACTAACTTCAGTTGGTGACTTTTTGTGTCTACTGCGTGAAAGAAGCAAAAGAAGACACCATTGTTGCTTAAAAACGGCATTTTTCTCTTTGAGTTGAAATGTTTCCAACAACTTCTTTTAACATAGTACTGGAAAAGTAGTAACTCTTTCCTAACAATTCCTTTGAAATCAAATGCCTCACGTTCTATATTTTCTGAAGACACAAAACCATCCACAAATTACAAAAACGACAGAATAACAATCACAATTATAAGTCATTGTTTATAAAAGGAGAAAAAATTAAACAAATGGCCATTTGCTCGGAGACGGGAACAAAGAAAAAACAAAGGATTTGAGGCCAAAATTAGTAGTAAAGTTAAAATAAAATGACAATTAAATTCAATGCTATATTCTATCAAGGCCATATTAATTTGTTCACGCTTGTCAACATACATAGTTAGTGAAAATAATACTAAGTGATCATCGTACATGAATACTGGCGCATGACTTGTCAAGTCTTCAAAGATTTCACTCAAGAAGTCTCAAGTCTAAAAAGTGACGTGATGAGAGCTCTGACACAGTACTGAATCAAGACCCCAATTTTCGCTGAATCATTACGTACTAAGATCTAACGTTAAGTCTGGGCTCTGCAATCCAGGTGATAGGGAACGTTGATCGACAAAAATTGTTTTCTGTTGGTCGAAACGGCGCATTCAATTTTATTCGAAGCTATTTCTTAGATTATTTGTTTCATTATTGTCTAGAATTCTGATCTGACTGTATTGAGTAACCAATTTATTTAATTGTGTTCTTAATCGAAAAAAAATTACAAAAATTTGCTTCTTTTTTTCCGAAAAAGTATGACAGTTTATTAAAAGAAAATAAACAAGGAGGGTTGGCATCGGATTTTCTTCGAAGATGAAGTGTTCTAAGAATTAACATGCGGTCAGCACTGCAAGCTCACAAAACCAGCTTTTTGTAATCACGAAACACAAGACCAAAGAACAAATCAGAGAAAACATGGAAACATTGCTCTTTGCCTAATTGTTCACTCACATCTGATGTAAAAAGAATAACTCCGTTGTTAAAAAAGATAAAATATTATTAACCAACAATTTTGTAGAAAACATATTTGAAAGATACATATAATAGAAGGAATTTTTAAGATGCGATCAGATTGAAAGCAGTTTCACAATCCAAGCAAATGTTATATTAAAAACTTGTTGCAACTCATGTCCATGAGATCCTACGACTTATGTCCTAGAAGTCAAAATTGACTTGCTAAAGTCTAAACGTAATTCGTCTGCAAGTTTTGTAATCGAATGAAAAAAGATTTAAATGAGATAGAAACTTATTTATTACTTTCAGAGAAAAATGAGCAATTTGAAATCGAGCACACCTTTTTATGTTGAAGAAGCCCTTACCGATTCTTGTTACCCAAATAATTGACGCGAAAACCAATTGTGCAGAATTCTCTGTAGCCTTAATTAAGGTCAGTTGGTGATTTTTTTTTGTCTACTGCTTGAAAATAACGGAAAAGACACCACTGTTGCACAAAAAACAGCATTTTTCTGATTGAGTTGAAGTGTTTTAAAAAAATTGACTTAACATAGTACTGGAAAAGTAGTAACTCCTTCCTAAAACCGAAGGCTTCCATTGGTATCTGTTTTGACACAAAAGCCATCAACAAATTACAAAAAAGACAGATTAACAATCACAATTATAAATCAAAATAGAGCTTAAAAATTGTCATGATTGAATTCACAAACAACATTGAAAAAATATGTTTGTTCCTTTGAAAAAAAACTATGGCACACCAATTTTTTTTACAGCTTAAGAACTTCAATTCTCATTAACTATGAGAAACCATATATAATTAGGCCGAGCTTTTTCAATGAAAAAACAAAGAATTTAAGTCCAAACTTAGTAGTAAATTTAGAATAGCATGACAAGCAAATTCAACGCTACATTTGATAAAAATCAATTTGTTCACGATTGTCAATGTACATAGTAAGTGAAATTATTACTAAGTGATTATCGTACATGAAGGCAATTTCAAACTAAAACTACCTCAATTGCACCAATAAAGTCGTTCGACGTATATACGACTTGAGCGATTCATTACGAAATTGTAGCAAACTCTTTACAACTAAATGAGAATCGGATTTGCTGTCGATGAAGAATATTCGACAATGCTTCTTATGGCCGACAAATGGAATCAGATTTACACTGAAAAAGTTACGGCACCGAAAACTGTATACTTGCATTCAATGTCCTTGTCAACAGTCAGTCAAAAGTTCTGTTTTTTTATTTAAAACGCTGTGAATAGCGGCATAAAAAGAGCTTAAAAAACTAATTAAAATCAGTTGGAAATCGTAAATTTTGTGTAACTAAGACCGTATCTGTAATAGTTGTGAAAAAAAGATGAAAATTTGGATAACTATAGCCAATGTTTGTGTCTACTCCTTTCGATTTTTACTTCGAATTATTAGAAAAAACTCAAGCAAATTTTGATTGTTGTAACTTGGAATTATTTCGATACTCTAAAAGAAACAAGTTTCTTAAACAGCCAAACTGAACGACTAATTATTGGAATTAGTTGAATATCGAGTAATGTAGCGGTAATATACAGTATAGCGGATGATGCAGTTCACAAAATTTAACTGCAAAAAGATAAAATTCGGACAGATTTTGAGCAGCTGAAAAGGCGGGCGTTGTAGAGCTTCTCTTTTCAAAAATAAGAGAGCAGTCATTGTATTATCTCTCAGAAAAAAGTTATAGAGTTTTTTCTAGCATTATTAAGGCGATGTAATTGAACGCACTTTCTGTAACACAAAACAGCTTCGCAAAACCAATTTTCACTTTTTAAGTACTTTTTTTCTGGAGTATTCTATAATTAAACATTTGCATGGCGCTCATTACCTGATATATCTAGAGATTATTCAACAATTAAGCACAGAAACTCTTTCAGAACCTGGAGAAAGGAAATGGGGAAATTTTTGAGTCTCTCTTTTTACAAGAGAAAAACAATCATTTCAAACGCAAGAATTGATATTCCAAAACCACAAAAATTGAAATCACATAAGTGTTGTGAGTTATTGTGGCATCTAATTTCCTGGCTTTATTATTTATGATTGTTGAAATTTGTTGTCTTTTGAAGACGGGGTTCTGACATTTAATTTTTTTTCTCAAAACCAACTGAGACTCGCAACAAAAGTCTTTAGAAAAATAACAAAAAATCTAGTAGAGCACACTAACGAAAGCAAAAGAACTAGATCAAATTTAAGCGATATGATTGCTTGAAAAGGCGTGAAAAGAGCCTGAATTTGAGTCCATTTTTCATTGAGAAACCTAAAACCTGATAATGTCTCTTAAACAAATGTTTCAGTTTTTCAAGAGATTTTCAATGATACCACTTTTGTATTTCGCTGGAAGCATTACTGATCCGACAAAATTGACCCAACTAAAAATGAAAAGTCAGTGTAGCATAAAAATCCTAACCCCCAGACAAATTATTCGAGTATTGGAACAATCAGACTTCCAAAAATTATATTTTAATTAGATCCATACCTTTCTGACCATCAAATCTGACTCCAATGTTCTCAATTGTCTGTACTGAGATAGACTGGCCTCTCCAATTGTTGGGAAATTGTACAATATCTCATTGATTGGATTGGAGAAGCTCTTTTTCCTACTGCCGAACAGAGGTTTCAGTGCTGGATCCATCACTGACAAAATCTCTGCTTCCGTTAATTTGTGGCTTTGTATTTTTACACCGGTGTAAGGTTCTAAAAACCATTGAAAAAATAAATGTTAAAAGTACAAAAATATATTGATTTTACTAAATTAATCAATGCCAAATGAATACTACAAAGGCTTCAATGTAAAAAAGAGATCTAGCTCTATGATATTATTTAAATGAACTGACTTTTTACTTTCGTTTTTTTTTTAATAATATTGAGCGTATCATAGTTGTCACCCGGTTCGGCTCTTCTTAGCAGTCATACAAAGATCATATATGATGTCATACAAATCATAATGTATTTCCTAGTACGATCCTAGTATACATATTAAGAAATCATACATGACCCTTGTATGGTTACCAAGAAATCATTTATGAACCTATAGTATGATTACCAAAAATCATACGCCTGTTTTTCATAAAAAATTTTTACAATTTGTGTTTATTTAAATTTTATTCTGTAAGGCATCACCTATGTGATCCGCCAAAAGACCCTAACGTAAACAATATCTTTGGCAAAGTTGAGCACTAAATGAGAGTGCGAGTCCAAATAGATAATTAAAGTTTTTATATCCTCTGAAGCCAGTTAACACCTATGAAGGCTCATTTATGAGAAACACTTAAAACTTTTGCATGACCTCAAATTCGTTTTGTAAATATGTTAAAATTGCAAAGTTATTCTTTTAGCGCACACAAAGTATCAAATGTGGATTGCAAACGCGATACAATAATTTAATAAGTCCTCTGACAACATTATATAAGAATTTGCGGCACCAGTCAATGTTTTGTGTGTCATATACGACCTTGAAATATTTTCAAGAAATTTTTTCAACTTCGATAGACAATGAAAATTCTACAATTTTAGGCTTTGAAATTTCAGGCTTTCAAAAAATTATACAAATCATATATGACCTAGTCTGATGGCTAAAAATCATATTTGACCTAGTATGACTACTAAAATTTTTGTATGATGAGCAACCCGTGGTTCGAAAGGCTCTAAAGGGTCTAAAAACCATTTGAAAATATAAACTAAATTGGAGATAAATTGATCAATACCAAATGGATACTGAATACTATGACATTTAATTAAATATGTCCCAGGTAAATTTTGAAAAAAAGGCTTCAATGTAAAAAAAGAGATTTAGTTCTATGATACTTTTTAAAAGAACTGAAAAATTGATTTCTTACTTTCGTTTTTTTTCAAATTAAGATTAAATGTATCATAGTGGTCAGTCAATCACAACCGAAAACAGTTTTAGCATTGTTTAGAAAATGTGAAATATGCATGAGCTGCTGAAAGGCATTTTTGCTTGTTTTAGCCAATAAAAGGAAATATATTTTTTATTAAAACTATTCAAAGTAGGCTTTTCCGTAATTTCCACGAGAAATTCTTGTCTTTTTTGCTACGTTTTCATCTTTTTATGTCTTGCTTTCAAAATTGTAGATGGTAAGATTACTTCGTTGATAAGATAAAAAGTTATACCTACGTTATCATTTCTTTAGACTGAGAAATCTGTGCTTTTACTTCAGAGTACCGAGAATTTTTGCATTGATTAGATTTTTGAATCATTGTCAGTTTAAGTTTTTTTTGGATCTTTTCCGTTTCTGCCCCCCCCCCAGCTTAGTGGGCCCATATTATTTGCACCCCCCAAGACGCACGTGTAATATTTTACATAATGATTTACTATGTAATGGCACGTGTTCTGTAACTGGGGGGCGCATAATGTACTGGGGGGCACAAACGGAAAAGATCCGTTTTTTGTATTGATAATTAATTAAAAAACATTAAATTTTTCATCAAAACACGTGGGAAAATGTTTTATTTTTCTTTATTTTCATCTTAGCTTCTTTTTTTTCTCTTCTCATTATCTGGAATTAATTGAAATAACCGATCAACGTTTAACAATTACGCATACAAAATTGAGAAAATGAAAATCTTTCAAAAAAACGTTTTTTTTATTTTCCTTTCATAAAACAAGTCGGCAGATTAGTTTGCCGCCTCCTCCTAATCTCATCACGAAATTTTTTATAAGGCTACAATAGTAAGATGATGACGGGTACTGCTTTGAAATATCCCGCTGTTTCAACTTTTTGCTTGACTGTTTTCTTTCGATTTTCTTTTTTTACTTGACTATTTTCTTACTTGACTGTCTTCCAAAACAATTTTTTAAATCAATTACTCTGATTTTTTTATGAAAAAAACTTTGTTTATCAACTGCGCAATAACCAAAAGCTATCAAATCTTGGTCAAGACCAAAAACTTGACTCAGGACTTGCCAAGTCTTCGCCAAGATTTGACCTAGACTTGATAGGTCTTGGCCAAAACTTGTCTCAGGTCTTCACAAGTCCTAACATTTGAAACAAGACGTGACCAGTACTGATACGTCAATTTAAGACGTGTATTTCACTGATCAAGATGCACTGATCAAGACTTGAAACTTGCTCCGGGACATACTTTCCAATTAACCTGTAGTTGAACTAAACAATTTGTTCAATTTTTTTGTTTCACTCCTGATTGTCGTTTCGGAAGTTTAATAAGATGAACTGCTTTGGTTTAAGTTAAAAGTTGTCAGTTAAACAAAAGTTCCCGCAGAATCTATGGTGCCTTCTGTGCCTTCTGTTCTAGGATTGTCGTATTGTAGCAAGTTTTTTATGAAATAATTATCAACGACGCTGATTGGTTGGAATTTTACTTTGGCTAAATATATCTGAAATATATAAGCAGTGAATCGATCGCGTTCTGGAAGGTTGCATACAATTGTGCTGGAAAACGTGCTGAAAAAATGGTAGAAAATGTAAGAAATGCTGATTTCATCTTGTAAAGCTTTGAAAGGTGATAAATTTTGAAGATCGAGCTCAATTAGCCTATTTCAGTGCCATTGGCCCACAAAATCAAGATTGGCACGACAAGAGTCTCTATTCTCCAAAATTTTAAGAACAAACCTTCGATTTCCTCTGGCGCCTCAAGCACCGGCACAACTGGAGGTGGAATTTTTTCATGGGACTCATCATTTCCTGCTATTTTGTTCGAACTTTCGTCTACATGCACCGCTGGTAACTCATCCGTGTATTTAGGATGCGCTGGAGCGTCCAAATTGCAGACCAAAAAGAAGAAAAATAAGAAAATTGATATAAAAATGGCAGAGATTTTACAATCACGTTTCATTCTCATTCTTGTACGTCTAAGAATCATATTAGTTACATGTTAAGATAACGCCACTTCATTGTAAAACATGAAGTGAGCATGTTCTTAAAAGTTTACTAAAGTTTTGAAAGCACGGCTTGATTTTCTAAGAGATTTGGTGCATATATGTTCTGCATAAAGATTGATTGATTTACCGACCAATGGTTTTTTTTAAAAAAAAACTGAAACTGAATGTTTTTGCAAACACAATTTATAAACGTAACTAGCTTAGCAGATAGATAAAAAGCAAAAACGGTATTAAAAGCCAGCAGTGAACAACTTAAATAATTATAATAATAATTCAAGAAATCGTACACAGGTAAGCGCATACACAGGTTGTGTGTTTGAGTTTTTATCCGATTCAACTAGATGGTGTTTCAGCTTTATAATAACTATATTTGTTTAATTACTTTTTCGTTTTTAACTTATTCAAGCACGCATAAATGTCATCTTTCGGTAACTTGTCAGCAAACCAAACAGCAACTAAAGTCACCAGAACTTCAACAAAAACCAGGGACGATAAATCACCGCAACAAAACGACCGGTCAACGCCTTTAGTGTTGCAATCTACGAGGAAAATTGAGACGGCTGTTTGTATAGAACCAGATCAGAAATCATCTTCAGAAGTATTCACGGCTCCGCGCAGTTATGGAAATGTATCTGAACAAAATCTGAACAAACAATTAAACTCTGATTCAGCGACAACGTCGGCCGATTTTACGAATAGCCGAAACGTTGAAAAAGTTGTAAATTGTGATGATTTATATGGAAATTTAAGTTTTGAAATCGCAAATAGTAATCTTTGTGACGATGAAAACGATGAAAGTACAAAAACAGTTGACGAGTCACCAATTGATTATGATTCAGACAGCCGCCAATCAGAATTGTCAGCACTAAATCTCGCAAAATTGTTTCGAAACAGTCCTGTTAAAAAGAAAACAACAAAAACATCACCAAATTATACCGTTAAATCGCAATTGAGTTCACAGCCAGCAATGAGTAGATTGCTGAGTTCACAATCAGATGGAAGAGACTGTGAGTTCTTCTGCAATGTTGGTCATCATCACAAATTGGAGGATGATCTCATCACGTTGCAGAATAAATTGTACAGTTTGCAGTGCAGTGAAGTTAGTTCTAATCTTTAAGAATTTCAGCTTTATATGTAGAAAAACTTTTTACAGTTGATGGCCCATAGCAAAAAAAATTGTGCCTTTAATTTTTTTTGTTCCATCTGACTGATCAATTTATTTTACGGAGAGAATTTTGAATGGGTTTGGCATAAAGCTCACGCAAAATGATTGAAATTTTTGCTGTATCAGTGAAAGTGTCAAAAACCTAGCTCGTATTTATAGATTTTGGATCCTAATCCTGGACGTTATTTTCCATTTTTGTCACTCTTCATGAGCAATAAACATGGCCATGGTACAATCAAGATCAGCACTTTGAGATCAGTCGATGTCAGAGTACGGTTTCAATTCATGGGTGAATTTAACTTCTGACACATGAATTATAGATCACAAAGTTAGTGCTACCGCCTAAACAAAATAGAATTAAAATAAAACTAAGTTATATGACCATTATATATTGGTACAATATTAGAGTTCTTCGGGTAAGAACGATAAAAATGGTTAAAAAATCAATAGATTCTAGTTCTAGTTCTAATTTTGTTTAGGCGTGTTGTACGGTTGTACCATAACCTACAAAGTGTACTAAATTATTAGTTGTCCTTGTGATAGTAAAGTTAAAAATTTATTCATATATGTATTCACATAGGTAAAACTTTACCGCCGACTGTAAAGTCAAGCCTTTAGTATGATCACACTTTCGCATTTATTACTAAAAAGTATCTTTCATTCTCGTCACTTAATCTCTGAAATTTAGTTGCTCTCAATCTCTCCTGTTTTGTCACCAGAATAGTCCAATAAGGATTCGAGAGAGAAACAAAATAGTGCTGCTTTTGTAACACTATTGTCAGATAAAATTGAGAGCTGTAATCCTACAATTCACAGAATACAGTGAAATCGCAACTCGAATCCATCGTTATTAAATTATTACGTATTCGTGGCTCCACTACATATCTAAGTTGTAAGGGATATCACATGGCGTAGTCAGCAACTAAAGAACGTGCTCTTCTAATAGAACTTTTGGGAGTGGCCGACATTGGAACCCCCCTTTGAGACGGGAACGTTGGAGAATGATTTTAAAACTGGCCATACTTGCTAAGAAGGGTATTTCGATCGATATCTTACGAGAACCACCAAATAAAGTTACTCTCCCTCCTGAACCCATCTACGAAGAAGATGTGAACAATAGCAGCGCTCAAAGCGAAAGAGACCGCAGAATTCAGAATGAACAACTCAAGAATGCATGGCTTAACAAATGTCAGAAGATTGAAACGGCGGAAATACTGTGCGGTGATAGACAATGGAAGTTTTGCTACATCAAAGCTGTCTCGCTCACCTACCTTAGGCTTGGTATGGAAGGCCGTCGGATATTTGGCTCTCAAGAACCAACTATTCAAATTGATCAAATTTCTACAAAAGACCTTTGGGAGAGTTTCGATAAGGTTTTTACCTAAGCAGAGAAATATTGCCTTCGATCGTCATACTTTCCTAACTCAAAGACAACTTAAGGGAAAACCGGTCGAAAAATTATACGGATGTCTCCAAGAACTCCCTCTGAACCGTGATCTCGGTAGCTATAAGGAATCTATCATTCGAGATGTTTTCAATGCGAAATTCAAAGAGAGCTACTGAAAGAAACGAGATCGGCTAAAAAATCCTTAGACGTGGCGATAAATATTGAGATGGGTATCCAAAATCAGTTGAAAATATCATGAACAGCTGCTCATTGAACTTCAATTGAGGTAGTGAATATGTCCATCAGCAACATTCAAAATCCTTGGAACAGATCCAGACCCTCGACGAATAATTTTGTCAAACCTACAATCTGCCCTAACTGTAGTTATGGATGGTCAGCTAGTCATCGTTAAAACTGCCCTGTTCGTGAAATAAACTGCAAAAACTTTGGAATTGCGAATCATTTTGCAAAAGATTGCAGAAAGACAAAATTACAGACGAAGCCAAAACCAGGGGTCCACAGCGTAGATGATACTACCTCAAAAGCAGCAACGGTCGGTACTTCCGCCACCGCAGGAGAGCAATTAAATCAAATCGAGACGATGTTCCAAAAACATAGTACTTGTGAAGCCAACTATGATTTCGATTATGACTAATTAGATGACAATTGTGTGGCTATAATCTCTGATAGTGACGATATCAGAGAAGTGGAACAAGTTAATATGAGCATTCGCATCAGAAATACAGCGACGAAAGCATTAGTGGGTTCGGGGATCGTTTGTGCTATCATTAACAGAGGTCTAGCAAACGCAGTAGTATCGAATTGTCAAGAAAGCTTTTGGGTACAATCTCTGGAGATGCATGAGCTGAAGACTTTCTCCTTTAAATTAATCAAGATCATCGGACTAATTAATACATCTTTAAAATGTAACGATTGGTTAAAGACCAAATAATGTTAGAGTCGTTGAAGAGGGTCATAGACCAATAATTGGGCCAGATCTTTTCTCCCAGCTTGGTTTATCACTCACACCACCTAAACAAGTCTCAAATTTTGATGAAAATCAAAGTTTAATCAAGAAACAAATAGCATTTGACTTCCCTGTTTTAATCTCTCGAATTGTTAAATCACTAAAACACTCAGTTAAATCTACATTTCAAAAAAATTTCAAACCAACACATCGAAAAAGACGCTGATTACCTATTAATCTTCAACCTACATTTAACACAGAACTTAAAAATCTATTAGATGAAAAGCACATTACAAAGTTATATAGTTTTTCTGATAAAAACTTCATATCCCCAATTGTTATCACTGTGAAGAGAGATAAAACAGTTAAACTGGCTTTAGACTTCAAGATTTTGAAAAAATCTATACAGAAAAGTAAATATCAAATGCCTAATTTTGATAACCTAATTGACACGATACAACAAAATTTAAACACAAACGCATCACATGAAACAGCTTATTTCTCAACACTGGATTAGAAATACGCATGCAGCCAACTAAACTTAGACCCGGAAACCGCTCAGCATTGCAACTTTAACATTGTTAGCGGTGAGGGTGAGGATTTTATGGGTTAATTGACATGTCAGCGCTATTCCAAAAAGTAATTGATTACACACTAGTTGGGCTAGATAATACTCATTGCTTTCTAGACGATTTAGTCTAAAATTGACTTAAAAAATTAGACAAGGATAATTTGAGAATAAACTTACCCAAATGTCACTTCGCTAAAACTGAAATAGAATGTTTAGGTTATAAATTTTCCCAATTTGGAATCGCTCCATTTGAAACTGAAACATCAGCAATTATAAAATTAACAGCACCTAAAAATTTAAAACAATTACGATCATTTTTAGGCTCTGTACATTACCTTCGTAAATTCAGCCCTAATCTTTCTCAATTATGTCATCCATTTCAACCTTCACTTAACAATAACGCAAAATTTATTTGGAATGATGAACTTGAAACTCATTCCCAAAATATTAAAAACAAAGTAGCAAACGCCACAGAGAATACACATTATAATCCACTCTTGAAAACCCGAAACAAATGCGATGCATCTAGAGCTGGATTAGGAGCTGCACTAGAACAACGATCACCAACAGGTTGGCATACAGTTGCATTCTTGTCTCGTTTCCTGAACTCAAATGAGTTACGTTATAGTAACAATGAATCAAAAATACTAGGAGTGGTGTAGTCTGTTGAGTATTTTTAACTTTACTTGTTTGGAAAATCATTCAGTCATTACAGATCATCGGGCATTTCTTTCAATAATGAAGGAACACAGATCTAACAAGTCTTTTAATAGTCATTTAACGCTTTGTGTAGATCGATTTTTACCTAGTGATTTAAATGTTGAACATATACCAGGCGCGAAAGTGGGGCTGGTAGATTATATTTCTTGCAAAACAAATCAAAAAGCAAAAGTTACAAACAAACATGACAAGGAATTTGCGGTTGCAACATTTTCTCGAATTTGTGACGAGATTGCATCAATTTATATAAATACCACACCACAAGACTATCAATCACAGCTCTTTAACAGCGTAAATCCCACACACATTCCACACGTGCCTCAATAGCCCACCAAACAAACCACTCCAAATTGCTTTCTTCTTAAATCTCCACACAAATTCGTTGCTTCTCTCTCACTCTGTAAACACAGCACAAATCCAGCCTTTCAAAAACTCAGACATGAGTTCCTCAAATGCTGCTCAACAAACACCCCCAAAACATCAGCAGAGTAACTTCCAAGTCTACACCCAATCCGGCGGTCAATTCCACCCGTTCTTCAAACGAGGGCCCAGCACCACCAAACTAGGGGCTTTCGAAGGAGGAGATCTTTGAGAACAACCTGACCCAATTGTTCACGAAAGGATTTCTCGCAGTGCTTACAAGTAAAGATGCAATCTTGAAAGAAGTGAGAGAGTGCATCCTTCAAGATGATGAACAACGATGTAAAGAGGTCAAACCCTACCTCCACTCGTACTAGAGGGACTTGCATGTTTGCTCAGGATATGTCTGTGTGGATGAACGTTTGGCTATACCACACTCTATACAAGACGCGGTCCGCGAATCCTCGCATCTTACCATCCAGTCAGTTGGTTTATGACTACCCTAGGCCCATATGCATTTTGGCCCTATGTGCATAGGGAAATCCTCAATAATGCCACACAGTGCAAACCCTGCACTGAAATCGGTAAGACTCTAAAGCCCGTAATTCCAGCATCGAAATGGCAACCTTTATTAAATTTTTCTGCACCTAACAAAGAAATTCATCTAGACTTTGTTGGACCAATTATCAGTGGAAAAGACATATCTTTCAAGATAAACCTTTTCTCGCATGTATTGACGGTTTCTCTAATTATCCTACAGTTGAAGTTTTTGATAAAGCTAGTGGACCTAATGTAATCCAATTTCTTGATGAATATATACAGATTAATTGAGTTCCCCGAAATATTAGATTAGACCAAGCACGTTGTTTAATTGGATATAAAGTTAACAATTTTTGCGAACAAAACAATATCAACATTATTACCGCTCCTGTTAACGATCACAGGACTATTGGATTAGTAGAGCGTTTGATACAAACAATTAAAAGGCGACTAAGCTGCATGAAATTAGCTAATAAAAATAACACATTCACAATTAAAGAAGCCGTAAAGTCAATAGTCTATCAATTACGTATATGCATACAAAAGACGAACACATCACTTTGTAGTATAAGTACGATACCAAAGTCATCTAATCTGTCATATGAAAATATTCTCAATCACTATTTAAACGCTGACACAGTCCCAGTAGAAGATTACCTGGACAACAAGGGCTGGGTAACTGGAGAAAGGAGCGACATTCTAATCGAAAAAGCCATGACAAAGGCTCAAGTGGACGCGGGTAGACGATATAATGGGACAAGAACCAATCAATTTCCAGATTTATTCTACACCCGAAATTGTCAAACCCGATACCACGCATTGAACGATCTTTAGAACTAAAGTTGGCTCGAAAAGTCTCCAAGCGTCGAAGCTGGATTCGAGGGGAATTTGGGAGACGCTAGCACCCGGCAGTACGGTCGTCCGAACATCCCCTACAACAACAGCAATCAAAGAGCCAGGTGTACAAGAGATCAAAGTGCGCAATAGCGATATTGCTAAGTTTGGGACAGGGGCGGAGCGTAATACGGAGCTCTGGCAATATGCTCAAAGAAAACAACTTCCGTATGATAAGACAACAAAAAGGAAAATCGCTCAGCATTCGAAAGGAACTCCAGAAAAAACACAAAGGGGATATAAAGATCAGACATCGACAGCCTCAAGCCGATATTGCTTCTGGAATTTCTTCGGCGAATAGCAATATTTCTAAGGCTATGTCGTCTCCAAAGCCAAAGAAACGTCTAGTCGGAACAAGTTGCTTACGCAAGTCATCACCACACCGATTACCTTAAACGCCTTGTCGATAGCAGCTTCTTCAGCGGCCTCTTCGACTGTCAACCCCACAACTTCAAAATGTAAGAGAACTAGGAAAGCTCCAGAGTAATTTCGATTCGATTCGGTGTGTTCAGTAAGCAATCCCAAAACCAATGCCGGCCCCTAAACGCCAAAAACAGAATAATCCAGTAATTGAAACGGTAATTCAGGAGGAGGCCTTGCAACCACTAGCAATTGAAACGTCCTTTGAATTACCGGTTGTAAGCCCACCAGAACCTCAACCAGTCGGATTTGGTCTCCAGAAGAGTATGATTATGCTGACTAAGAACTTGAGGTCAGCATGAGTGTTTTCGATGCTCAAAACCAAATTAAAAAACCTGTTAATTGACTTGTCATCATAATCAGTAAACTCAAATCTTTTCCAGCTAATTTTCAATTTCATTTCTTAGTCGCAAGATTTAATTAAATTGTTGATTTATTTCATTTGTTGTACAATTCTGCTGTGATTAAAATCATGTTATTATCATTTGTTTTGATAAATTTGTTAATATAAATGACGTTACCATTGTGCTGCATTTGCCTCTTAATTTACGTCATCCGTTTAAATTTATTTGTAAACGTTAATGGTTTACATTATCTTTTAATTTCACTTGGAAAGCCATTACAACTCCAGATCTCCTAAATTGTTGCAATTCTAGTTGCTAGTGTGAGTGTTAAAATATTAATTATAGTAACCAGTACATATGTTATTATTATTATAAACAATTTAATGTTTGCAGTTTGAAATTTGTCAAAGCCGCGGATATGTGGTACGATTGTACATAACCTACAAAGTGTACTAAATTATTCGTTGTCCCTGGGTTTGTTAAGTTAAAAATTTTCTTCATATATGTATTCACATATGTAAAACTTTACTGCCTACTGTAGAGTCAAGTTTTCAGTATGATCACACTTTCGCACTTACTATTAAAAAGTATCTTTCATTCTCGTCACTCAATCTCTGAAATTCAGTTGTTCTCAGTCTCTCCTGTTCTGACACCAGAATAGCTCAATAAGGATTCGAGACAGAATTTCACGTCCATAAAATAGTGCTGCATTCGTAACACTATTGTCAGATAAAATTGAGAGCTGTAATCCTACACTTCACAGAATACAGTGGATTCGCACCTCGAATCCATCGTTATTAAATTATTACGTATTCGTGGCTCAAATACATATCTCAGTAGTAAGGGATATCACAAGGCGCTATCATTATCTTTCGACCTATCATTCTGTTGCTTTGTGAAACTCTAACAAAAAAATCTTCCAAGTTTCTTTATGTTGATTTAACACATCCCCACTCTTTTTCAAACAATTTTGTGAGGATAGGTTCTCCAAATCTATCTGATTGTTTTTTATTTGTAGTCGATGTTTTTGAACGCTCGGGTTGTGGTAGCTCGACTGGGTTAGTAGTTATCACAATATCGGATTTCTAGAGCGTTTTTGAGTTTCAATGTTTGAACAAACAAAATTTACTTCGGCTGTCCATTTAGATAGTTTTAACTCAATCTTAATTCAATTTGATTTAATTATGATGTAACCTCGGTTGTAGTTATGTCTTATCGCAGGGAAATTGGAAGCATTACACCTAATGTCTTGAGCAAAAATGACTTTGTTTGGATGGTGGTTTTAGGTCAATCTAGATACCCTTTTAGAAGTTTTGCATCAATTGATGCAGAAAACTTTTTGCGACAGAAATCTGATTCCGCATGAAAAACCTGTCATACGGCAATGGATAACCTTCATGTATCCATATCCGTATTTTATTTTTTTTAGTTGTTATAAATTCCATTTGAAGGGCAAATGCCATTTAAGTTCAGTTGATGTATACTTCCTCCCATTTCAGTAGTTTTTGTCTGTTCACTCTGTCTGTAAAGGAAATACATTCGTTCACGATATAAACAAATCCAAGAGCTGCTTCCGTTATGCTTGATTAAACTTTGAACAAACTTTCTTTCTTAAATTGTATCATTTTTAATCTCATTCTCCAATTTGCAGCGCTAACGCTCAGTTTAATTTAATTCTTGCAAACGCTTCTCATTTGAGCTCAGTAGTTCGACTACAGTCAATCGCACCGCGATTGCCCATTCTTCAAAATAATCATTTGAACGTAACAACTAAACTTGCCATTCGCGGCGCAAGTGCCTATCTCAACTTGTACGAGAGCATTTGCAATTCAATTGACTATACTCATTGTGTATGAGTATAACATGGCGCAGTCAGCAGCGGACTCAAAGAAAACACCACTGCACATAGAAGCATTTTGGGAGAAACCGACAGCAACACCTCCTCTGACGTGGGAAAAATGGACGCAACAATGGAAACTGGCTCTACTTGCTAAGGAAGGGATACAATTAGACACCCTGTTAAATGATCCCCCTTCAACGGTGACTTACCCGCCTGAACCTACCTACGAAGAACCGGTAGAAAACCACACACAGGCAACGGAAAGAGATCGTAAAGTTCCAAATCAGCAATTGAAAGTAAACTGGCAAAACCGTTGCAAAAAGGTTGAAGAAATTGGGATTCTCTGTGGAGACAAACCGTGGGAAATTTGTGAGCAGAAGACGATATCGTTGCTATATCTGAGCATTGGTTCAGAGGGACGGCGGATTTTCAAGAGTAAATAGCCTCATTTTCAGATAGAGAAACAACCTTTTAAAGACTTGTGGCGGGCAATGGAGGAATCATTCACAAAGGTTCGTAATATAACTTACGATCGTTTCGTTTTCTACTCATGTAAGCAGCAGAAAGGAGAGTCGGTGGAAAGTTTCTATGGTCGCCTCATAGAATTGGCGGAAAATTGCACTCTGGGTAGTGAAGAGACTACATTGATCCGTGATGCATTCATATTGAATATGCTTGATCACGAGACACAAAAGGAATTGTTGAAGGAAACAGTAGAACCACCAAAAGCATTGGAGATAGCCATACAAATGGAAATGGGAGCACAGAATCAGCAGAAAATAAACCAAAACTTGATGTCAGGTGCTACTTCTGTGAATTTCATTAATAGTAACCCAGTACGCAATCGCAACGCGAATGGACCTTCAACAAAACGAGACTTCACACGCTACCCAACTGTCCTTCAAAATTATCAATATACAAGTGTTTGTATAAATTGTGGTCTCCGTTGGAGTCACAATCATAAGCAGATCTGTCCCGCGAATGGTAAGAAATGTAATAATTGTGGTATTATGGGTCATTTTGCCAGAAAATGCCGCAAACCGAAAAGTTCGCAGAATCCGATACAGAAAACTCAAAAATCAAATGTAAACCAATTCGATCAATTGCCGGAAAAAAGTGACGATGAAGAATTCGCCAACTATGTAAAAAGCTATCAACAATTGTATGAACAGGTGTACGATTCAAACTATGATAGTGATTCAGATGACTATGTAGCGGCGATTTCTTCTGATCCAGTTCATCAATTGGAACCACTGAATGTGGAAGTGCAAATGGGGGAAATAAGAACATCTGCTATGATTGACTCTGGAAGTGCCGTCAGCATCATAACAAAAAGTTTAGTGAACAAAATCATCCGATCCACAAAATCAGCCAAATGGACAGATACAACAGAAAAAAGGAATTTGAAAACTTTCTCAAACGAACCAATCAAAGTCATTGGGCACTTGGAAACCACAGTAATCTACAATCAATGGAAAGACACATCAGCGATGCTGACTGTGGTAGACGATGGGCACAAAAATATCATCGGAACAGATCTGTTCACTACATTGGGACTTGCAGTTGTTCAACAACAACCAGAAACTGGTAAATGTGTTTATAACATCAATAATTCTACATGTAAAATTAAAGAGACAATCGCGACGCAATTTCCACATCTAGTATCAAGAATTTGCTTATCTAAAACACATGTAGCGAAATCAAAATATCATCAAAAGTTTACAGCAAAGCATCAAAAAGGTCGACGTGTTCCGATAAATCTACAACCCAGAGTGTCAGAAGAATTAGAAAGATTACAGACTGAAGGTCATATCGAAAAACTATCTAGTTGCTCTGACGAACATTTTATCTCCCCGATCGTAATCACATTAAAAAAAAGATCAGTCGATAAAGCTCGCATTAGATTCTAAAGTACTAAATAAGGCAATACATAAAAATAAATACCAAATGCCTAATATCGAAATGTTAATTGATACCATCTCACAACACCTTAGAAATACACAAAACGGCCAACAAGCATATTTCACCAAATTAGACTTAAAGTATGCATATAGTCAACAAAAATTGCATCACGACACAGCAAAACACTGTAATTTTAACATCATATGTGGCGAATCTACTGGTACATATAGATTCAAAACTGGATTTATGGACTTACAGATATGCCGGCAGAATTCCAAAAAGCTATGGATTACACACTCATAGGCTGGAAAAACACATACTGTTTCTTGGACGATATCATAATCGTTAGTACCGGCACTGAAGCAGACCATTTAGCATACGTTTACAAGTTTCTCAAAATATTAGATGACGATAACTTAAGAATTAACCTCCAGAAATGTCACTTTGCTAAATCGGAAATAGAATGGCTAGGTTATAAATTTACACAGACTGGAATATCACCTTTAGAAAGCAAAACAGCAGCAATTTTAACAATACCACCACCAACAACACTAAAACGACTTAGATCATTTCTAGGGTCATTACATTACATCGGCAAATTTATACCACATTTAGCACAATTATGTCACCCTCTTAGACCACTTTTAAAGAAATCTGTAAAATTCATCTGGACAGATGAACACACGAAACATTTTAATCTGATTAAAGAAAAAATCGCAAACAGTACAGAAAATAGCCATTACAATCCAAAATTGGATGTTCGCGTAAAATGTGATGCTTCACGTTCAGGATTGGGGGCAGCATTAGAACAAAACACACCAGATGGTTGGAAGCCAATAGCATTTGCGTAACAATTTCTCAATTCAACGGAAGAACGCTACAGTGTCAATGAATTGGAACTGTTGGGGATAGTTTGGTCAATTGACTGTTTTAAATACTATTTGTGCGGAAAAAATTTTACGGTAGTGACGGATCAGAGAGCCCTATTGTCCATACTTAAAGAACATCGATCTAACAAATCATACAATAGTCGACTGTCTCGATGGATCGATAGATTACTTCCGTACAATTTCACAATTGAACATATGCCAGGTGCAAAGATGGGCCTCGTTGACTACATTTCCAGGAACCCATTTGCCAGAGCCAAAAAGATATCTACATACGACGAACATTTTGTTGTAGCAGCAATTTCAAAAATCCGTGATTCAATGAAACATCTAATTATAAATAAACAGACAGCAACTAAAAAAAACTAAAAGCATTTTAAAGTCAAATTTGCCTTTGCAAAAAGTAAAACGACCATTCGCACCGCAATTACCCACATCACTAAGTGTTAGTTCACCTAATTGCAAGGAAGCGTTTGCATCACAATTAACTACTTCACCATTGAAAACACCATTCGTACCGCAATTAACACTCCCCAATTCTAAAATTAATTCACATTCTGAACACCCATTTGCGTCGCAAATGCCACTTAAAGTTACAAAATTACAATTTGCACTAAATAATCGTAAAGTCAATAGTTCACATTCCATTAACAAATTCGCTGCAAAGGAGGTGCAAATGTCAGACAGTAAAGAATGTGAACAATCTGAACAATTATCCCCAATGCAGCCCATTAATGGTATTAAATCAAGTAATCCACCTAATAACACTGAATTAAGCGCGAAAGCACAAATTCCTAAGTATAACTAACACTTACACAAAAATGACTCGCTTTTTCCCCAAGTTCAGCCTACAAAACACTACTTTGTGAATAACCACACTAAATCTCTCCTATCAAACAATTCAATAAACAGTATAAAAACAATGTCAAAGGCCAAAGCAACCCACTCTAAATCAACCCCTACGAAGGCGAGAGTAACCTTCTCAGACACGACTCCTTCAACACCCGGATCCAATACAACATCACACACAGAAATGTATGATAGAGGAGGCCGACGACATTATGTTTACTGAGACACTCAATAAAGTGTTCAGTAAGAAGTTCTTGGCCATACTGACAGGAAAGGATGCGATACTAAAGGAAGTGAGGGACTGTGTGATCAGAAACGACGCGGATCGATTGCAGGAGATAAGCCCCTATCTCTTCTCTTTTTGGAAAAACGTGCGTGAAACATGGGTGAAACATGGGTGTGTCTGCCTTGACGAGAGAATTGCCATACCAAAATCCATTAAGGACGCGGTGCTGGAAGATATTCACTCCACACACCCAGGCAGTTTCGCCATGCTCTCCCTAGCCCAAAATATCTGGTGGCCCTACATCCACAGAGATATACTGGCAAAAGCCAGTGAGTGCAAAGCTTGCACGGATATTGGTAAGAACCTCAAATCAGTGATTCCGCACCGCAAATGGGCACTTCTACCTAAATGTAATGAACCAAACGACGAAATACAATTAGACTTTGGTGGACCAATTTTAAATGAGAAAGGCATAGAGCAATATTTTTTTACAAGTATAGATAGATATTCTAAATACCCTACAGCAGAAATAGTAAATAATGCATTAGGCTCAAATGTAATCAAATTCTTAAATCAATATATATATATATATATATATATATATATATATCAACACGGAGTACCAAGAACTATTAGATTAGATCAAGATAGATGCTTCACAGGAAAAAAGTTTGAGATATTTTGTACTGAAAATAATATTACACCTATATATGAACCAGCGAATGACCATAGAGCAATTGGATTAGTAGAACGTATTATTCAAACAATTGAACGACAATTATCTTGCATGAAATCACAATTAAATAAAAAATTTAATTTAGAAAGGTCACTAAAAGCAATAATACAACGATTAAGAATATCAAAACAAAAAACAATAAATATCACACCATTTGAAGCACACTTCGGTAGAAAATGTAACACACCTATATCAAATATCACAACAAAATCTGATAGTAAAAATCTCAATTATAATGCAATAATTAATTATTATTTAGACGAAGATACAATTCCGGGCCACTCCTACCTGACAGAAGAACAGTGGGCGGATACGGCTCTATGTTCTGACACGGAGATTGAGCGTGTCATTTGCGCCGCAACTACCCTTGCAAGAAATGAGCAAGAGAAACGAAACGACGGAGAAGAACGTTTCATTAGTTCAGACGCCGTTTGCCGCCCAATCCCTTGCTCGGAACGTAGCGTGCAGGTGAAGTTGGCTCGCAAGCTACACGAAAACCAACGTCAAAAGAAGAACCTCGATGGCCTATATGAGGTGCTAGCACCAGGAAGCACTGTGTGCAAAGTAAGCCCCACGACGAGTGTGATAAAAGAGCCACACAAACAAGAAGTACGGGTTAGGAACTCAGATATCGCTAAATTTGGGACACGGGCTGAAAGAGAAACTGAACTCACACAATATATAGAGCGACGTCCGAAAAAGATCAACGAAAAAACCCTCGAACAAAAAATCCAGAAACACAAGCGAGATCTTATTCGAAAAAACACTGGTGACAAAAAGATTAAACGTAATAAGAGACAAACGGATGATGTGAGTGTTGTTTCATCAGGACGGTCATGTATCTCTACAGCCAGTAATATTGCAAGATCGTTAAAAAACTTTTACTCCATAAACTTTTATTTTATTTATTATTTAATATTTTATTACTTAGTAACCGGTGAATATTTATTAATTTTCTGATTTTAATTAGTAATTTATTTTCTCTCCAAGAGGGGGAAATGTCATACGGCAATGGATACCCTTCATGTATCCATATCCGTATTTTATTTTATTTAGTTGTTATAAATTCCATTTGAAGGGCAAATGCCATTTAAGTTCAGTTGATGTATACTTCCTCCCATTTTAGTAGTTTTTGTCTGTTCACTCTGTCTGTAAAGGAAATACATTCGTTCACGATATAAACAAATCCAAGAGTTGCTTCCGTTATGCATGATTAAACTTTGAACAAACTTTCTTTCTTAAATTGTATCATTCTTAATCTCATTCTCCAATTTGCAGCGCTAACGCTCAGTTTAATTTAATTCTTGCAAACGCTTCTCATTTGAGCTCAGCAGTTCGACTAGAGTCAATCGCATCGCGATTGCCCATTCTGTAAAATAATCATTTGAACGTAACAACTAAACTTGCCATTCGCGGCGCAAGTGCCTATCTCAACTTGTACGAGAGCATTTGCAATTCAATTGACTATACTCATTGTGTATGAGCATAACAAAACCCAAGCATATGCAGACACAAAAAGGTGTTTTGTAGAGCTAACATACTAATATTGATAGAAATAACAGCTTGTGCATTTTTTAGAATCCCTTTGAAACTATAGAACTGAAAAGGAAACTCTCGGAAAAAGATGCCAAAATACAGCAGTTAGAAGCAACCATCCTCAATCTGTCCCAATCACAAACAACTTCTTCAACTGGTGACAATTTCACATCATCGGCAGTGGCAAACGTTCCAGTGGATTTGTTCAAGGGCAGGGTTCTCTCACTAGCAGCCGCTTTGGGTAGATGCACTGCTCCTGAAAGGTAAAAACAGCTCAACAAGACTCGCGAAATCTGAAAACAAATTTATTAGGAATAGGAACCCAGGTTGAGGTCCAGACCCAAATTTGCTTCTGATCAGACTTTCCAGACCAAAATTATCTCTGATCAGACTTTCCAGACCGAAATTGTCTCTGATCAGACTTTCCAGACCGAAATTGTCTCTGATCAGACTTTCCAGACTCAAAGTGTTCTGATCAGACTTTCCAGACCGAAGGAGTTCTGATCAGACCATCTCCAGACCATGGTCCAGACCCAAAATCAGACCATTGTCCAGACCATAATCAGACTATGATCAGACCCAATTTCAGACCCAAGTAGCCTCTGATCAGACTCAGACGAGACCATCTCCCCAGCTGACCACTCTGATCAAAAACACTCAAAATCGCAATCTTCAGACGACAAGTTAGAGTCTATTATAGACCATTTTGTTGCCATGATAATGCACCTTTTAAGTTTGTGTAGAAATAAATGCCAATTGTTGGATTTTATACAAATTTTTCAGAGAATTTTCCAAGAGAGTGAAGAACAAGTCGAACTTCATGAAGAACGTTTGTTCATAACTTTTTGAAGAAGACGAGTTAGAAAGTCTATAATAGCCCATTTTGTTGCCGTGATAAAGTAATTTTTAGGTTTGTGTAGAAATAAATGCCAATTGCTGGATTTTATACAAATTTTCAGAGAACTTTCCAAGAGCGTGAAGAAAAAGTCGAACTTCATGAAGAACGTTTGCTCATAACTTTTTGAAGAAGACGAGTTAGAAAATATATGATAGCCCATTTTGTTGCCGTGATAAAGTAATTTTTAGGTTTGTGTAGAAATAAATGCCAATTGCTGGATTTTATACAAATTTTTCAGAGAACTTTCCAAGAGCGTGAAGAAAAAGTCGAACTTCATGAAGAACGTTTGTTCATAACTTTTTGAAGAAGACGAGTTAGAAAGTCTATGATAGCCCATTTTGTTGCCGTGATAAAGTAATTTTTAAATTTGTCTAGAAATTAATGCCAATTGTTGGATTTTATTCAAATTTGTTAGAGAATTTTCCAAGAGAGTGAAGAAAAAGTCGAACTTCATGAAGAACGTTTGTCAATAACTTATTGAAGAAGACGAGTTAGAAAAACTATGATAGTCCCCTTTGTTGCCGTGATAAAGTAATTTTTAGGTTTGTGTAGAAATAAATGCCAATTGCTGGATTTTACACAATTTTTTTAGAGAATTTTCCAAGAGAGTGAAGAAAAAGTCGAACCTCATGAAGAACGTTTGTCAATAACTTTTTAAAGAAGACGAGTTAGAAAGTCTATGATAGCCCATTTTGTTGCCGTGATATTTTACTTTTGAAATTGGTGTAGAAATTAATGCCAATTGTTGGATTTTATTCAAATTTTTAAGAGAATTTTCCAAGAGAGTGAAGAAAAAGTCGAACTTCATAAAGAACGTTTGTTCATAACTTTTTGAAGAAGACGAGTTAGAAAATCTATGATAGCCCATTTTGTTGCCGTGATAAAGTAATTTTTAAGTTTGTGTAGAAATAAATGCCAATTGCTGGATTTTATACAAATTTTTCAGAGAACTTTCCAAGAGCGTGAAGAAAAAGTCGAACTTCATGAAGAACGTTTGTTCATAACTTTGTGAAGAAGACGAGTTAGAAAGTCTTTGATAGCCCATTTTGTTGCCGTGATTAGTAATTTTTAAATTTGTCTAGAAATTAATGCCAATTGTTGGATTTTATTCAAATTTGTTAGAGAATTTTCCAAGAGAGTGAAGAAAAAGTCGAACTTCATGAAGAACGTTTGTCAATAACTTATTGAAGAAGACGAGTTAGAAAAACTATGATAGTCCCCTTTGTTGCCGTGATAAAGTAATTTTTAGGTTTGTGTAGAAATAAATGCCAATTGCTGGATTTTACACAATTTTTTTAGAGAATTTTCCAAGAGAGTGAAGAAAAAGTCGAACCTCATGAAGAACGTTTGTCAATAACTTTTTAAAGAAGACGAGTTAGAAAGTCTATGATAGCCCATTTTGTTGCCGTGATATTTTACTTTTGAAATTGGTGTAGAAATTAATGCCAATTGTTGGATTTTATTCAAATTTTTAAGAGAATTTTCCAAGAGAGTGAAGAAAAAGTCGAACTTCATAAAGAACGTTTGTTCATAACTTTTTGAAGAAGACGAGTTAGAAAATCTATGATAGCCCATTTTGTTGCCGTGATAAAGTAATTTTTAAGTTTGTGTAGAAATAAATGCCAATTGCTGGATTTTATACAAATTTTTCAGAGAACTTTCCAAGAGCGTGAAGAAAAAGTCGAACTTCATGAAGAACGTTTGTTCATAACTTTTTGAAGAAGACGAGTTAGAAAGTCTTTGATAGCCCATTTTGTTGCCGTGATTAGTAATTTTTAAATTTGTCTAGAAATTAATGCCAATTGTTGGATTTTATTCAAATTTGTTAGAGAATTTTCCAAGAGAGTGAAGAAAAAGTCGAACTTCATGAAGAACGTTTGTTCATAACTTATTGAAGAAGACGAGTTAGAAAATCTATGATAGTCCCTTTTGTTGCCGTGATAAAGTACTTTTTAGGTTTGTGTAGAAATAAATGCCAATTGCTGGATTTTACACAATTTTTTTAGAGAATTTTCCAAGAGAGTGAAGAAAAAGTCGAACTTCATGAAGAACGTTTGTCAATAACTTTTTGAAGAAGACGAGTTAGAAAGTCTATGATAGCCCATTTCGTTGCCGTGATATTTAACTTTTTAAATTTGTGAAGAAATTAATGCCAATTGTTGGATTTTATTCAAATTTTTCAGAGAACTTTCCAAGAGCGTGAAGAAAAAGTCGAACTTCATGAAGAACGTTTGTTCATAACTTTTTGAAGAAGACGAGTTAGAAAGGCTATGATAGCCCATTTTGTTACCGTGATTAGTAATTTTTAAATTTGTCTAGAAATTAATGCCAATTGTTGAATTTTATTCAAATTTGTTAGAGAATTTTCCAAGAGAGTGAAGAAAAAGTCGAACTTCATGAAGAACGTTTGTTCATAACTTATTGAAGAAGACGAGTTAGAAAATCTATGATAGTCCATTTTGTTGCCGTGATAAAGTACTTTTTAGGTTTGTGTAGAAATAAATGCCAATTGCTGGATTTTATACAAATTTTTCAGAGAACTTTCCAAGAGCGTGAAGAAAAAGTCGAACTTCATGAAGAACGTTTGTTCATAACTTATCGAAGAAGACGAGTTATAAAATCTATGATAGTCCCTTTTGTTGCCGTGATAAAGTACTTTTTAGGTTTGTGTAGAAATAAAGGCCAATTGCTGGATTTTATACAAATTTTTCAGAGAACTTTCCAAGAGCGTGAAGAAAAAGTCGAACTTCATGAAGAACGTTTGTTCATAACTTATTGAAGAAGACGAGTTAGAAAATCTATGATAGTCCCTTTTGTTGCCGTGATAAAGTACTTTTTAGGTTTGTGTAGAAATAAATGCCAATTGCTGGATTTTACACAATTTTTTTAGAGAATTTTCCAAGAGAGTGAAGAAAAAGTCGAACTTCATGAAGAACGTTTGTCAATAACTTTTTGAAGAAGACGAGTTAGAAAGTCTATGATAGCCCATTTCGTTGCCGTGATATTTAATTTTTTAAATTTGTGAAGAAATTAATGCCAATTGTTGGATTTTAATCAAATTTTTAAGAGAATTTTCCAAGAGAGTGAAGAAAAAGTCGATCTTCATAAAGAACGTTTATTAATAACTTTTTGAAGAAGACGAGTTAGAAAATCTATGATAGACGCTTTTGTTGCCATGATAAAGTACTTTTTAGGTTTGTGTAGAAATAAATGCCAATTGCTGAATTTTACACAAATTTTTTAGAGAATTTTTCAAGAGAGTGAAGAAAAAGTCGAACTTCATGAAGAACGTTTGTCAATAACTTTTTGAAGAAGACGAATTAGAAAGTCTAAGATAGCCCATTTTGTTGCCGTGATATTTTACTTTTAAAATTGTTGTAGAAATTATTGCCAATTCTTGGATTTTATTCAAATTTTTAAGAGAATTTTCCAAGAGAGTGAAGAAAAAGTCGAACTTCATAAAGAACGTTTGTCAATAACTTTTTGAAGAAGACGAGTTAGAAAATCTATGATAGCCCCTTTTGTTGCCATGATAAAGTACTTTTTAGGTTTGTGTAGAAATAAATGCCAAGTGCTGGATTTTATACAAATTTTTTAGAGAATTTTCCAAGAGAGAGTCTAGAAAAAGTCGAACTTCATGAAAAACGTCTGTTAATAACTTTTTGAAGAAGACGAGCTAGAAAGTCTATGATAGCCAATTTTGTTGCCGTGATAATGTACCTTTTAAGTTAGTGTAGAAATAAATGCCAATAGTTGGATTTTATACAAATTTTTCAGAGATTTCTACAAAAGAGTGAAGAAAAAGTCGAACTTCATTAAAAACGTTTGTTACTAACTTTTTGAAGACGAAAAATTAGAAAGTCTATTATAGACCATTTTTTTGCCGTGATAAAGTAATTTTTAGGTTTGTGTAGAAATAAATGCCAATTGCTGAATTTTACACAATTTTTTTAGAGAATTTTCCAAGAGAGTGAAGAAAAAGTCGAACTTCATTAAAAACTTTTGTTACTAACTTTTTGAAGACGACAAATTAGAAAGTCTATGATAGCACATTTTGTTGCCGTGATTAGTAATTTTTAAATTTGTCTAGAAATTAATGCCAATTGTTGGATTTTATTCAAATTTGTTAGAGAATTTTTCAAGAGAGTGAAGAAAAAGTCGAACTTCATGAATAACGTTTGTCAATAACTTTTTGAAGAAGACGAGTTAGAAAATCTATGATAGCCCCTTTCGTTGCCATGATAAAGTACTTTTTAGGTTTGTGTAGAAATAAAAGCCAAGTGCTAGATTTTATACAAATTTTTTAGAGAATTTTCCAAGAGAGAGTCTAGAAAAAGTCGAACTTCATGAAAAACGTTTGTTAATAACTTTTTGAAGAAGACGAGCTAGAAAGTCTATGATAGCCAATTTTGTTGCCGTGATAATGTACCTTTTAAGTTAGTGTAGAAAAAAATGCCAATAGTTGGATTTTATACAAATTTTTCAGAGATTTCTACAAAAGAGTGAAGAAAAAGTCGAACTTCATTAAAAACGTTTGTTACTAACTTTTTGAAGACGACAAATTAGAAAGTCTATTATAGACCATTTTGTTGCCGTGATAAAGTAATTTTTAGATTTGTGTAGAAATAAATGCCAATTGCTGAATTTTACACAAATTTTTTAGAGAGTTTTTCAAGAGAGTGAAGAAAAAGTAGAACTTCATGAAGAACGTTTGTCAATAACTTTTTGGAGAAGACGAATTAGAAAGTCTAAGATAGCCCATTTTGTTGCCGTGATATTTTACTTTTAAAATTGGTGTAGAAATTAATGCCAATTGTTGGATTTTATTCAAATTTTTAATGGAATTTTCCAAGAATGTGAAGAAAAAGTCGAACTTCATAAAGAACGTTTGTCAATAACTTTTTGAAGAAGACGAGTTAGAAAATCTATGATAGCCCCTTTTGTTGCCATGATAAAGTACTTTTCAGGTTTGTGTAGATATAAATGCCAAGTGCTGGATTTTATACAAATTTTTTAGAGAATTTTCCAAGAGAGAGTCTAGAAAAAGTCGAACTTCATGAAAAACGTTTGTTAAAAACTTTTTGAAGAAGACGAGCTAGAAAGACTATGATAGCCAATTTTGTTGCCGTGATAATGTACCTTTTAAGTTAGTGTAGAAATAAATGCCAATAGTTGGATTTTATACAAATTTTTCAGAGATTTCTACAAAAGAGTGAAGAAAAAGTCGAACTTCATTAAAAACGTTTGTTACTTTTTGTAACTTTTTGAAGACGACAAATTAGAAAGTCTATTATAGACCATTTTGTTGCCGTGATAATGCACCTTTTAAGTTTGTGTAGAAATAAATGCCAATTGTTCGATTTCATACAAATTTTTTAAGGATTCTCCAAGAGAGTGAACAAAAAGTCGAACTTCATGAAAAATGTTTGTTAATAACTTTTTGAAGAAGACGAGTTAGAAAGTCTATAGCAGCTTCTTTTGTTGCTCCGATACTGTAGTTTTTTTGAATTTGTGAATAGAAAATGCCAAAATGCTGATTTGTTTACAAAATTTTCAAAGAACTCTCGAATTGGGTGAAGAAAACGACAAACTTGATGAAAAGTGTCTGCTAATAACTTTTTGAAGAAGACAAGTTAGGAAGTCTGTATTAGCCCATTTGGTTGCCGTAATAATGGTATTTTTGAATTGTTGTAGGAAAAAACCAATTTGCTTATTTGTATACGAAATTTCCAAAGAACTGTCGAATTGGATGAAGAAAATAACGAACTTCATGAAAAGTGCCTGCTAATAACTTTTTGAAAAAGAAGAGTTAGAAAGTGTATGATAGCTTACTTTGTTGCCGTGATATTGTACTTTCTGAAACTATTTAGAAACCTTTTTGAAATTCTTTATTTCTATCCGAAATTTTAAGAAGACTGTCCATTTGTGGGCAAAAATTAGTCATTTTTGTCGAAATTGGACTAAATTCTCTCAAATTTTAGGGGCAAATATACATGTTTTTGGTAGCAAAATAAACTAGAATTTACGCTTCCAACAACCATATAATTATCTTTTTAAAAGGTTGCCAAACAAGAGAATGCGAGAGCAATGTACAGACCGAAATCAGGGTCGATTTTCGAAAAATTTTCGAATTTTCAAAGTTGTTCAGTTTAATAACTTTTTTGTTACACATCGTATTTGAAAGTATATTATATCATCTTCTTGCCCATTTAATCCTCTTTACGATTATAGAAGGGTTGAAAAGTTTCGGTTTTATTTCATTGCCTAATTTTTTGATTTTCCAAATTTTGTTGAAAATAAGCCAATTCCAATAAGCCAAATTTCGAGTTTTGATTCCTTTAAGTTTTTAACTTTTTTAACGCCAGGTTGATGCCCCAGTTCATGCAAATTCCACAACATATTCATTTTTTAAATTTGGTTCAGTAGTTTTTGAGATATAAGCCTTTTTCGGACGCAAACCTCGGTCCCCACCTCCATATCTCCCACACCCCCCCCCCCCAACCCCCCCACCCCCAACCAATCTGCAATTCTTTTTTAAAAGTTTTATCGTGTTCGAATAATTGCGCTGTATCCCCCATCGAGAGAGCTTCTCGAATTACTTAATTTTATTTTACTTCATAATTATAGCGGCTAACCCAGATGACGAAGTGAAACTTTCGTTTACCGCCTCCGTCCGGTCACGTGACATGCTTATGCAGGTGCCCTCTCGTCAAGTGACAGCAGAAAGAGGCTCACTCACTGCCTCCCACTTCCCGGGGGTAAGCATGTATAACTTTGAATGTGAAACCAAATAGAATGTTTCAAAAGCTCCCGCGAGAATGAAATAGAGAGTGCTGGATCCGAATTCAGTATAGAAGTTATATCCATAATTATAAAGGAGTGAAGGAATGGAGTGAAGGAAAGGAGTGATGAAAGGAGTGAAGGAAAGGAGTGATGAAAGGAGTGATGAAAGGGATGGGAAAAGGAAAGGTCTGTTGCCGGGTGGGGGGGCTTATGGCCGTATATGAAAGTTATATCGTTGAAAAGCTCTAATCGAGGCGGTTTCGATAGGATATATGTCAGTACCCATTCTTTATTCTTTCAGATCAAAGCATGAATCCTAAACGTGTGGGAGAGCCTTATTCCAATGATATCATTGCACAGCCTAAGAAGAAGTTCAAAGAGAAGTTTAAGCACCAAGCACAAGGGCGAATTATCAAGACTTGAACCAGCAATGCTCGGACGTCAGAAATCCTGTACACTAATTTTATTAATGAGTTTCCTGTGGACACAGCTTTGGTTGGGGACTCCATAGTTGATAATGTTTGTATGAACGGAGTGTCAACCTTTTCTCGCGGGGGTGGAATTGTTAGTGACTTTTATTCATTTATTCCAACGTTGAAGTCCTACCCAAAGATTGTAATTGCAGTTGGTGGAAACAACCTGTCGCATTATGGTAAGCCTGGCGAGTCACCGGAAGATGTATTAGATCAGTTAAAGTCCTTGCGTGAGGCGATTTTAAAGCTTGAACATAAGCCGCAAGTGGTGTTATGTACAGTGCTCAGGAGGCTGAAAGACACGCATGATCACATCAAGAGTTTCAATAAGTTGCTTGAGAATTCGGACATTCCATCTTTCAACCTGCACAGGCAAGTGTTCAAGCGGAGAAGTTTCATGGATGACGGAGTCCATTTGACTCTTAAAGGCAGAAGAAACTACGCATGTGCAATGAAAAAGCTCCGCAAAGCGCACTTTGGTGATGATGTTGTTTGTTTTTAACTGTTTGTAAACTCATGGCTTTGATGTTTGCTTTTGTCTCTGATTTTTAAATTTACTCTCAAACATTACGTCAATTTGGAAACAGGACAACTTAACAATGTAACATAATTTAATACATACATATGTGTGATATCTAGTCATATCTGGCTCCAATAAGTCAAAGTTTCCACGATACCCTAATAAATCATATCT
This sequence comes from Convolutriloba macropyga, assembly GCF_964194025.1. Classification (NCBI taxonomy): domain Eukaryota; kingdom Metazoa; phylum Xenacoelomorpha; order Acoela; family Convolutidae; genus Convolutriloba; species Convolutriloba macropyga. The sequence goes on along the minus strand of NC_134474.1, from coordinate 30,205,885 downwards.
GATTATATAAATCTAATAAATCATATCCAATAAGTCAAGATATTTAGTCATATCTAGTCATATGTTTGATATCTAGTCATATCTGGTTCCAAAGTTTGCCATGTGATATTTACGGTTATCATTCCAATAAGTCATCCCGACTTTCTGGCTTAATTTCAATAAGTTTATCGGTTTTACTAATTTACAGTTGCTTTACTTTAGTAAATTACAGTTGTTTTTCATTTAATTGCCCTATGTTTCCCCGTGCAATGACGTAGAAGACAAATGATGTAAAAAACTGTTGCCGAATATTGATTGAAATTTGGAGCAAATTTGAGTTGAAAAATAAGTTTGTATTTTGTAAGAACAGAATTGTGCCAATTTTGTGTGCCTTTTGTTCTGCCAATAATGTGTGCCTTTTGATACCGTCTCTATTAGTTGTAGCAAAACTTTGCCATGTGATATTTACGGTTATCTGATTGTATCGATCACATTTCATCTCGACCTCACAATGCTTTCTAGGGCAAAGTTCTATGTGGGTTTTCTTGACAATTACTCCGAAGTGTTGGTACCACCTGAAAAATAGCGTGTTTAATTGCTCTTGAACGAAGTTCATAGAAATTATTTTAAACGTGTGCCTTTTTTAATGCAAATCTTTCGCTTGACAATTTTGCGCTTTTCTTTTTGGAATTTTCAAGTGACTTTTTGATGCTTTCGCTCATTATTTTTCACCCATACGGAAAAATTGATCTATACTAAAGGAATTGAATCAATTTGACTCACCTGTCGTTCAAGAGCAATTCTTCCGACATTTGTCGGTTTGTTTTTGCTACCTCGTATTTCATTATACTCCATCACTTACAATACCCTCTGCCGGCTGTGTTTGTTGTTTTTTAATAGCCGCGAAGCAATAGCTGAGGCTATTATTGGCCTTCTCTTGTTTTTTTTATTTATTTCGTCACAAGTGCTTGTCCCTCTAATTGAAGGTTATTTGAGAGCAGCTAATAGAAACGGCAGTAAATACAGATTCCTATTGAAAAATTAACATTCAAAATTTAAAAGAGTAAATTTCTTTTTTGGTCTGCCTTTTTACCTTCTTTTTGAGAGTACAGTTTTATGAAGCTATTGCGGCTATTTTATGGCAATTTGCCAGCTATGTTCATTCAATTACCTTAAGATATGAATCATTTAGAGTTTACATTTGTTGTCGAATAAATTGGTGAATTAAGCAACATTTTCGACCCTATTTTTTAAACTAGTTTGATCCTCCTCGCACTAATGTATTGAATGTTAACACAAGCCATTAACAATCTGCGTTTTAACTTTGTTTCGACGGTGCTTTAAGGGGGTTTGTTGCCTCCTTGCACTTTTATAAAAGGTTTATGTATATGCTGACTTATTCAGGTTGATTAGATATGAGTGCTAAGGGGGTTTGTTGCCTCCTTGCACTTATATAAAAGAATTATGTGTATGCTAACATAGTCAGGTTGTTAAGATTGGAGTGCTAAGGGGGTTTGTTGCCTCCTTGTACTTTTATTAAAAAATGTTAAATTTATTTCAACATGTTCTGATTGATTAGATTTGAGTGCTAAGGGGGTTTGTTGCCTCCTTGCACTTTTATAAAAGGTTTAAGTATATGCTAACGTATTCAGGTTGATTAGATTGGAGTGCTAAGGGGGTTTGTTGCCTTGCACTTTTATAAAAGGTTTAAGTATATGCTGACCTATTCAGGTTGATTAGATTTGAGTGCTAGGGGGGTTTGTTGCCTCCTTGCACTTTTATAATAAAGGTTTAAATTTATTTCAACATATTCAGATTGATTCGATTTGAGTGCTAAGGGCGTTTGTTGCCTCCTTGCACTTTTATAGAAGGTTTAAGTATATG
>NC_134474.1:30175411-30203822 GCF_964194025.1 Convolutriloba macropyga | reverse complement strand
CCATCTTCTGAGGCACTTGAGTTGGCAAGTCGAGAACGTAGGGCCATTGTTCACCACTTCGGCTGCAATGTTCGAGTCAGCCAACGGACTGTTGATTGCGCCTTTAACAGGAACAGTGAACCACTGTCAATTAATGGTATGCCGTTTCCTTCGAGCAAAACTTGTGTCAAAAATGGAAGTTGAAGACGATTCTTTGTCATCGATGATAAAAGGTATTAGGGAACCGACGAAATTCGACGAAAGTTTCTCGTTTACTGAAGGACAAGAAACCCAAAATTTCAAGAGTATATTTCCAGAAGCTCAACTTTTCTGCCGTATCTATTATACCCATTTTCTAGGTTCTGTTTCTTACGGGCGTGGATCTAATGCTGACAATTTCATTGCAGCAGTGTTTGATGATAACATCTTCGTTGGCGAAATCCTTTTCTTTTACAGGAATCAAACAACTGGTTGCGTTGTTCGGAAATTTGAAATAGTAAAAAAAATTAAGCTTGTTGAAACTGATATCAAATTAGAGGTTCCTTTTGGATTTATTGTTGGTAAGGACATCGAAAACATTGAAATCCCATTGAATGCCATTAAGTGCAAATTGTTTCGATTTTTGTTTCAAGACTCTGTATTTTTGATTTCTATGCTCAAACATTATGAGCATAATTGAATGAACTTTTTGGCAATCGAACTTAATTAGTGCTTAAACACCCCCACATTTTTTAATTTTGTTAGTTTGGTTAATTCTCATTGTAAGCTTTTTTTTTGCTAATTGATCATTTGTTTTGAATTTTAACGGAATAATGCTAGCACTGCAGGTTCTTTTCATCAACGCTATATGCTCAGGGCCATTAATTTGAGAGCTAAGGGTTTTTTGCCTCCTTGCATTTTTATAATAAAGTTTTAATTTTATTTCAACATATTCAGATTGATTAGATTTGAGTGCTAAGGGGGTTTGTTGCCTCCTTGCACTTTGATAATAAAGGTTTAAATTGATTTCAACATATTCAGATTGATTAGATTTGAGTGCTAAGGGGGTTTGTTGCCTCCCTGCACTTTTATGATAAAGGTTTAAATTTATTTCAACATATTCAGATTGATTAGATTTGAGAGCCAAGGGGGTTTGTTGCCTCCTTGCACTTTGATAATAAAGGTTTAAATTGATTTCAACATATTCAGATTGATTAGATTTGAGTGCTAAGGGGGTTTGTTGCCTCCTTGCACTTTTATAATAAAGGTTTAAATTTATTTCAACATATTCAGATTGATTAGATTTGAGTGCTAAGGGGGTTTGTTGCCTCCTTGCACTTTAATAATAATGGTTTAAATTTATTTCAACATATTCAGATTGAATAGATTTGAGTGCTAAGGGGGTTTGTTGCCTCCTTGCACTTTTATAAAAGGTTTAAGTATATGCTGACTTATTCAGGTTGATTAGATATAAGTGCTAAGGGGGTTTGTTGCCTCCTTGCACTTTTATAATAAAGGTTTAAATTTATTTCAACATATTCAGATTGATTAGATTTGAGTGCTAAGGGGGTTTGTTGCCTCCTTGCACTTTTTTAATAAAGGTTTAAATTTATTTCAACATATTCAGACTGATTAGATATGAGTGCTAAGGAGATTTATTGCCTCCTTGCACTTTTATAAAAGGTTTAAGTATTTGCTGACTTATGTTGATTAGATTTGAGTGCTAAGGGGGTTTGTTGCCTTCTTGTACTTTTATAATAAAGGTTTAAATTTATTTCAACATATTCAGATTGATTAGATTTGAGTGCTAAGGGGGTTTGTTGCCTCCTTGCACTTTAATAAAAGGTTCCGTGTGTGTGTGTGCGTGTGTGTGTGTGTGTGTATGTATGTATGTATGTATGTATGTATGTATGTATGTATGTATGTATGTATGTATGTATGTATGTATGTATGTATGTATGTATGTATGTATGTATGTATGTATGTATGTATGTATGTATGTATGTATGTATGTATGTATGTATGTATGTATGTATGTATGTATGTATGTATGTATGTATGTATGTATGTATGTATGTATGTATGTATGTATGTATGTATGTATGTATGTATGTATGTATGTATGTATGTATGTATGTATGTATGTATGTATGTATGTATGTATGTATGTATGTATGTATGTATGTATGTATGTATGTATGTATGTATGTATGTATGTATGAATGTATGTATGTATGTATGTATGTATGTATGTATGTATGTATGTATTTATGTGTGTATGTATGTATGTATGTATGTATGTATGTATGTATGTATGTATGTATGTATGTATGTATGTATGTATGTATGTATGTATGTATGTATGTATGTATGTATGTATGTATGTATGTATGTATGTATGTATGTATGTATGTATGTATGTATGTATGTATGTATGTATGTATGTATGTATGTATGTATGTATGTATGTATGTATGTATGTATGTATGTATGTATGTATGTATGTATGTATGTATGTATGTATGTATGTATGTATGTATGTATGTATGTATGTATGTATGTATGTATGTATGTATGTATGTATGTATGTATGTATGTATGTATGTATGTATGTATGTATGTATGTATGTATGTATGTATGTATGTATGTATGTATGTATGTATGTATGTATGTATGTATGTATGTATGTATGTATGTATGTATGTATGTATGTATGTATGTATGTATGTATGTATGTATGTATGTATGTATGTATGTATGTATGTATGTATGTATGTATGTATGTATGTATGTATGTATGTATGTATGTATGTATGTATGTATGTATGTATGTATGTATGTATGTATGTATGTATGTATGTATGTATGTATGTATGTATGTATGTATGTATGTATGTATGTATGTATGTATGTATGTATGTATGTATGTATGTATGTATGTATGTATGTATGTATGTATGTATGTATGTATGTATGTATGTATGTAAATATATGTGTGTGTGTATATGTGTATGTATGTGTATTTTCGAAAGAAGGTTTTGCGAAAAGAAGGATTTGCGAAAATTTTTTTCCTTGATTTTTTTTTTGTTTTGACCCCAAAAACCTAAAACCATAGTTCATTTGGTCTTAAAAAACTAACACTTTCATGTTTTGGGTCAAAAACGAAAAAAAATCAATTCTGATGTCTTTATTTTCAAATACGATGCTCATATGTTTCTTTGATGTGTTCCCGTTTTCTTTGATTTTTTTTGACCCCAAAAACCTTAAACCATTGTTCATTTGGTCTTAAAAAACTAACACTTTCATGTTTTGGGTCAAAAATGAAAAAAAAATTAATTCTGATGTCTTTATTTTCAAATACGATGCTCATATGTTTCTTATATTTTATCGGTGTTTTTGTATTTTTTTGGTCGCTTGCGGCCAATTGTATGTTGACGGACCCTGATTTTTCAATGAGATTTTAGACTACGGAAGTTTAACGGAAAAACGTTCAAAGTCGCCTCTGATCAGACCCAATTGCGTTCGAAGTCGCGTCTGATCAGACCCAATTGCGTTCGAAGTCGCGTCTGATCAGACCCAATTGCGTTCGAAGTCGTCTCTGATCAGACCCAACTGCGCTCGAAGTCGCCTCTGATCAGACCCAAGTGCGCTCGAAGAGGTTATGATCAGACCCAAGTGCGCTCGAAGAGGTTATGATCAGACCCAAGTGCGCTCGAAGAGGTTTATGATCAGACCCAATTGCGCTCGAATCCGCCTCTGATCAGACCCAATTGCGCTCGAAGTTGCCTCTGATCAGACCCAAGTGCGCTCGAATCCGCCTATGATCAGACTTTCCAGACCAAAATGACCTCTGATCAGACCATCTCCAGACTATGATCAGACCGTAGTGCGCTCGAAACTCGGAAAAGACCCTGTAATTTCGGTCTGGGATCACACGGGTGTGCGCTCGACTGGGTCTGATCAGAAGTCAATTTGGGTCTGGACCTCAACCTGGGAAACGCGTTTTGGATTTACCGTATATTTTTCTATTATAATTAAAAACTCAGAAGTTCCTGTACCGAACTCCAAGGATAAATCAGTACTGGCCCAGTCTAAATCCAATTGAAAATCGGTACTGATTCAGACACTGATTCATGTCACTTTTTTTGCGTGTCAGATTTTGGTCAAGTCATGTGATTTTACAATTGCCAGACTTAAGTCAACTTGTAAGAGCCAAAAAGACTCTCTGTCCGGAGGTCGACCCCCAGATCTCTAGACTCGATGAGAAATGCGAGAATTTCAAAACCAACTGTGAAGTAATTTCTGAATTTCTCTGAATCAGAGCAAAATTCAGGGAAAGTATTCTGCATTCTTCTGAATCAGAAGGTAATTCAGAATGAATCACTGAATTAGCTCTTAATCAGGCAAATTCAGAGCAAAATTTGACCTTAATTAGACTCTGTCTCAGTACTGAATTCGGCTGAGAGTTAGGCACGGGTAACTACATGAGTTTTCAGCAGATTTTCAGATCGGTTTGAGCACCCAGGTTAAGTTTCAGACCAAAAGTCCAGATCTTCTGACCAGACCAACCCAGACAAAGGTGACCTCTGATCAGACTATTGTGCGCTCGAGTTTCACTCCAGGTCAGACTAATATGCGCCTATGATCAGACTGAAGTGCTCTCGCAGACTTTCTCCGGACCATATTATTTGAACGCACCTTGCGAAGGTGTCAGATGTCTCGTCGGTCTAGACAGCTTGACGTGGGCAGGTGTACTAGTAAGAGATAATGGAACTGAAGAATGCAGATAGTGATTTTCTATCAGTTTTTTCTGATGATTTTAGGGTGATTGAGAGTTACTTGGAGGGCAAATGCGGTCTTGACGCATTGAGAGAGCTCACTTCCAGGGCAGAGTCAGTGAGTCAATTGTCTACAGAGTCGCACAAATTGGAAGGAGAAGTAGCCAAGAGTCAGAGTACTCTGGACAATTTGGAAGAGTTGATATCTAAATGCGAGGATCAAGCAGCTCAGTTAGACAATCAGGTGAAAATCGTAACTGGCATGATCAACCATTTGTCATTTCGCAAAATGGAGACACTAGGTGGCATTGACCGCGTTTTGTAATTTGCTAATCTTAGAAAACAAAAACTATTTTTCTCATGAAGCTTGAAAAATATTGGTTTAATAAAGTATTCAAACTACCTATATTCAGAACCATTTTCATAACATTACTTTTCACTGAGATAGAAAATTTCATTATACAAAAAATTGCAAATCCAGTCTAGTAAATTGAGCGTTTTTTAAACGTAGGAAAAACGATCAAGAACGCTCATTCAAAAGCAAAAAGAGATCAAAAACGATCATCAATGATCAAAAACGACCCTGCAATTAATTAGAAAGTTTGTCTACTCGTTTTCTTCGGATAAACAGTCTATTTAACAACTATTTGCTAGTATATTAAATGTTGTAACTTTAGATAAAAGTCAAGTTGCAAACACTAGAAGACAACGAGGCAAAATGGCAACTGTACCAGAAACAAGGGAGAGAGTTCAGCTTCGAAATTGAAAAGGCAGCCTCTGACTTGGAAGAGACAAGCTCTACTGTTGATGTTCTCAAGAAAGAGACCAAATTGATGACAGCTGAAAAAGTGCAACTGAAGAGTGAAATTGGTGATTTAGAGAAGAACTTGAAAGTTAAGCAGCAGGAATATGAAGAACTGCAGAAAATGTGTGGAGATGCATGTGAGCTGTAAGTATGAAAACTATAAACATAAAGCCTTAGATTTTTAAAGTTTCTTTGTTATTAAATATCTGATCTAATTGGTCATGGAAATTTTATTAACACGGAAACAAATGTTTTTGGCCAAATCTAACGCGGATTCCGCCTCTCCAAAGCGTTTTTACGATTGTCCATGCATCGTCGAAAAAAACTATTTTGGCGCTATTTTTTGCAGTAACTGTAAATTTGATCGAGCATTGCGACCTGCAAACCATTCAGGCAAACAAAACCGGTTTCCTATAGTGGAAATAAACTAACCATTTATCTTCAAAACAACAATCCCTTGGTATGTCTCTCGTTAGCCAGATTCAAAATAGTTCTCGTAGCGCTGGATTCTTTTTTCTGGTCTTAGTATTATGAATTTTTTTCTAGACTGAAAAAGGCGAGAGTGGAGGAAGAGGATCTGCATAGAGATCTAGGAGAATGTGATGATCTTCTGCAGAAACGAGAGACTGAACTGCAGGAACTGGAAGATCAGGTACTGCATCGAACGTCCTATCAATTAATGCTAAATTACTCATAGTTACATTCATGAAAATTATTATTGCACAAACTGATGGAAAAACGCGCGGTCAGATGTATCAGCAATATTGAAAACAAAAAGCTGCACTTTTTGTTTAAAAAAATCGATGACCACACCCAATATGTTATAGAATTATATGAAAGTGAGATAGGAGAATAGAGGGGGAGGGAGGCAGAGTGATTCGGGGAGGTGCTGAGGGTATATTAAAAGACATAATTTGAATTTCTAACTGATTCAGACAGTTCTTCTTCAATCCGAACACGACATTGCAAAGACAACCTTTCTTAAACAAGCCAAAAACCTCGAAGTGGTCACACGTGAACTAGAGAGCGCCAGATCAGATTTAAAAACCTCGAAGTCATCATTGGACGCAATAAACAAAGAATGGGAGGAAAAATGCGGCAAGTTAGAAACGACAGTGGCCGACTTGGAAAAGCGAAAATTGGAGTGTGAACATTTTTTGGGGACTGTTGATGAGAAGTATCAAAAACTTTGTTCACAAGCAGAGGCCGAAGCCGAAAAAATTAAGGTACGTTAACTTGGTTAAGGTTACAACTATAGTTATACTTTTATCATGTTTTAATTTACAACAATTTACACTTTTAACAAAAAATGTATGTAAAACTATAAGCTTAAGTCAATATGTCTAATTTTGTCGAATATTTGTCTTTCAATGGAGAAAAAAGTTACAGATTTTAATAGTTTTCTGTAAGAAATGACGGAATAAATCCTTTAATTGACCAATCAGAACACAGCTCGATCGGAACTATCTTTCAGGATTCTTGCAAGATATCCTTTCGTCCTGCAAGATAAAATTCCATTATGGAAGATCTTGCAAGACTGCCTTCCATATTGCCAAATTTTGTATTCTTACAAGATAAGCTTTTGTCTCTCAAAATCCTTTAAGATAAAGTTTTTGTTAACAAGTCCTGCAAGATCTGGAGGATAACCTTCTGGTCTTGACTAGGGCTGCGTTAGCATCATTCCGAGTAATTTAAAAAAGAAAGAACACTGTATTATTTCTTTGATTTGCAAATTTTAAAGTTGAAAATATTCAGAGATAGACAGTGTAAATATATAGTAAAAAGGCGGCTCGTTAATGTGTGGTCGCACATGATCTTCCAACCCGATCTCATCTACATTTTTGCCTTAATTGTCAACCAAATGAAGAAATAACACAAATAGATGTTTTAGTTTAAAACAATCGTTACACAATCCATCTACTAATTGAAGTACATAATGCCATGCCTTATTACAGCGTCAATGAGATCTGACCTTAAAGAGACTACGAGACAAAAAAAACAACCAAACAAACAAAGCAAAAACGAAAATTTCACGTCAAAAACTGAATATCTAACTTTAAAAGCACATAGTAACAACGTCAAAATGCAGTCAGATAAAACCTTAACTACTCAAACTTAATTTATACACCGGATGGAAAGTTTTATTAATGAGACTAAGTTACAATTCAACAAAGAGAACGATCAATGAGGCGAAATTCAAAAATTAATCAACATTTTTTAAACCAAAAAAATTCAAACGTCTTAAAAATCACTTTAACTTAATAATCCACGATAAATTACTAAGAAGTTACTACAAAACCAAATGGCCTTGTCTTTGCGTAGTTTAAGACTTAGAAACGAACGAAAGAAAAACTTAAAAAAATTAGAAGCGATTTGCGAAAACGCAAACTATTGCTACCATTAAAATCATTATCCATTATCTGAATATTATGTATTTTTAATTCAATTCTTATTTCTACAAATTCAGCTGCAGGAATTATACTGAGAGATCAAATAAGTTTATTTGGGCCACATTTGTAAACCATTGGGATCTGTTACTACGCGATTGTTCTGAAAGAAGAGAAAAAGAAGCGCAAAAAATGACCACTCAAAAAACGTTTATAAAAACGCATGTTGTCCAACATACAAAGCATAATTGACAAATAATATCAGTAGATATGTTTTTTTCGGAATACAAGAAATTTGATGTCACCACCTGATACAATTTGACCAATAAAACAACAAAAACTGAAAATGTTTGAAAATGTATATCCTAAACATTAAGACAAAGCTATAAACTGACTAACTGATTCGGGTAACATCATTTTTTCAATCCTCATTTAGAAGCTTAGGAGATTAGTCAGCAATTTGGGCCAACTATAGAACAAAAACAGGCAAAAACAGCAATTTCAAGAAAAAAAATTGAGCGAGAAAAGTGTCGAAGGCATTATAAAATTAACTTTTCACTAAAAACTTTTTAATCTTCAATTAATTTTTTAACAGCAATGGGATTCCTTGTTTTTATCAATAAAGATTCAAAATATCAAATATGAACAAATACATTAGAACTATGAAACTTTTAACAAAACTCGTAATATCAACGCCAAAAATTTCAATAGCTTTCAACGGAATCCTTTAAATACGCCTCCATGTGACAACAAGTTTGTTTGCCAATCAAATTTGGTCAATAGGATCTTACAACAAGTTATTGAAGATGAAAACAAGAACAAAGAGAGGCAACAACCAAAAATTCATTAGAAATGTGCCATAAGAAAATGTCGAAGCAATTTAAATCATAAGTTCTTCTCTGAAAAGTTTATAACTGATCCGATGAACGTCTTCCCTAAACCAATGGGAACCATCAGTATTAGGATAATGTGATAAAATTTCAAAAGGATCCAAAAATAAGAAAAAGTAACCGAAAGTTTGAAAAAATATGAAAACTAGTGGCATTGAAGTTTTAAAACTAATAGGTGGAAGATGAAAACGCTAACCAGATTAAATTTGTTGCACTACAAAATAAAAATGGATCTTGCAAGTACTAAGACTGACTAACAGTCCACAAAAAAAGTTTAGGATCGGTTAATGTTCAAAAAAAATTTCGAAAAACTTTTTTTCCAAACCTAACAGCCATTAAGTACAAAAGTTTTTAACGGAGGCCAATAACTACGCTCAGAAAAAAAGATGGCAGGAAAAAGATTTTTGTCATGCATAGATAATCAGTAGGAGATCACAATAAGTCTTAAGAATATGAAAACAACAACAAAAACAGGCGAAAGCCAAAATTCAGTAGAAAAGCAAGCCAATGGGATTAGAATAATTTTTTGATAATGTGTATAAAATTTGGATAATCTGATGAGACTTCAAAAGTAACCAATAATACGAAATTATCCAGAATTTTTTTTTACTTTTGAAATCTTGTGTTATTGAAGTCATATAATCAATGGTTAGAAGACAAAACCGCCAACAAAATTTACCTTAACTTCAGTTGAAAGCAAGTGGGTTCTGTCAATACTGAGATTGACTAACAGTTCACAAAAATTTAAAGATTGGTTAATGTTCAGAAAAATTTTTGAAAAATTATTTTTAAATAATTAACAGCCATTAAACTCAATAAATTTCAACAAAAGTCAATAAATACGTTCGAATATGCTTCAATAGGAGTAATGGGATGTTCTATATGCATAGGTGATCAATAAGACATCACAAAAAGTCTTATGACTATGAAAGCAACAACAAAATCAGGCAAAAACCAAAAATTCACTAGAGAAGTGCGAGAAGAAAAGGTCGAAGCCATTTGAAACCATAGGCTTTTCTGTGAAAAAACTATCTGTGATCCGCTGAACGTCTTCTTTGAGCCAATAGGAGCTCTCAATTTTAGGATAATGTTATAAGATTTTAAAAGTAACCAATAAAACGGAAATATTCAAAAACATTTTTCAAACTTTTCAAAATCTTGTGTCATTGAAGTCATATTACTAAAAGCTAGAAGATAAAATCGCCAACTAGATCAAATTTGTTTAGAGTAGGACGGATGGAGGTGTTTTCATCACAGAGAATGACATACAGTTCACGATAATAAGTTTATGATTGGTTAATGTTCGAAAAGATTTTCAAAAATTTATTTTTAAATTCTTAAAGTCATTACAGCCATTAGCTGTCCACTCAAAGTACTAGATATGCTCACTTAAATCCAATTACAGAACATATTGCACTGTTAGTCAACGATTTCATGCCAAAGGACTTCAAAGAAATTAGTAAAACCTCAAAAAGAAATACAAAATTTCATTTAAAATCACGAAAACTCAGAGTCGAATTTAAAAAAAAACATGAGCAGTACCTTGAAAACGATTTTTTTGTTGGGCTCCATTTGACTGTAAAGGAAGTTTGTCATTAACGGAACGTCGGTCGATATGAAAAGTGACTGGTCTCTAGGTGATCTAAAAAAAACAAAAAAAAGTAGAAAAGTTTTATAAAAAAGAGCTCTCAGATATATTTCGAATTTTTATGATATTGAAGCTCCCTATGAGACCAGAACTATTATTTTTTATCGCCTTTAGCCTATTAGGAACACGAAATTGGTTCATTTTTCGGCAAGATATTTAAGTTTCAAATACTATTTTTATAGAAAATATCTTAATTTGAAGAAAAATCACACTAAAAGTGATCAAATGTCCCGTGTTCACACAAAACTTCAATCCTCGATAACTCCTCGAAAAATAACGAATATCAAAAAAATCTTTTGAATTTTGAATTCTACGCTGGACCAGCTTTTTAATGATACCACTCTTATTTCTCTGTGATGAATATATCGATCGGCCAAAATTGACTGAACAAAAAAAACCATTTGAGTATATAGTTCCTCCCCCCCACAAGTGGGGTCGGAACAATGAAAATTTATTCAAGAAAACACTGTGACGAGCGAAGTCAGCAAATTTATACACGGAGGATTATTTTGCGACTTAACTTTTTTAATCTATGATTCGTACTGAGAGATATCAAATGGTTATGAAGTACGAGCACAATGCGGACTAATATCTGCGTCCGTTTTAAAAAGAAAGATGCTCACCTTAACAATTCAAAAAAGTTAGAGAAAAAGAGCAACTGATCTTAAATTATGACTTCTTTTGTTATTTCAGAAGCTGGTCAATGAGCGAGAGGGAGCGGAGACAAGGAGGAGTTATTTAGTGGAACTGATGGAGTTAGAGGAAACACAGTTGCAGGGACTCAAAACTCAACATGATGAAAGAGTCAATCAACTGCAGGACGTACAGTCTACTTTGAACAACGTACGCATCCAGGTCAAGGTTTTGATGTGTCCGCTTCTGAGACGCAGACCCCTTTTGAACACACACAAGTGGTATGGTGCATTACAACATAGACAGGCGGGGATTTTTTAACGAGCAACATAAACGCTCCAGTTCTTATTGTTGAGCCAATTTCTGCCCTTTGTGCGCACCAACTGAGCAACCTAGACGAGCCACGTTGTGCCCCAGAAACAAGCAAAAATTTTTGTCATGGGCGAGCTGAAGTCTGCGCCATACACTGTTTTGAACTTTTTTGCGCCGTAAACCTCAACCACACAATACCGTGTCATGAAACAAATAGTACAGTGCAATATATGAATCAATTCGAGTGTCTAAGTTTCTTAAATTCTTCCCTTGAGCTTGTTGCTTAGTGTTGAAGGTCAAATTCAAGACCAGGGACCAAGACTCATCACCAAAGCAAAAAACAAAGCAAATTTAATATACAGCACATGCGGAAAGGTAAAGCACACAACTTTTTGATTCAGAGGGCTTATCGAGAAACATTCAACAAAAATGCAGAACTAAAATTTATTCTTTACGGTAACTTTTTTTTGAACCATAGCCAACTTTAGCGTAACACGCGTTAGTATAATCACTTTGACCCGCCTAGACCCAATAATAAAAAAATAAAACGAGCTAAAAAATTAGTCGAAAATTTTGATTTTCCGACCTACACTTTTCTTAATCACATGAAGGCTCCCAGTTTTTGAACGAGCCAAAATCATTATTATGAACGATTTTGATATGTTGTGGTATTTTCATACGAAAAAGAGGTCTGTATCGGTAATTTCATAAATCATAATGAACGAGGACATCAACCTGTGTTCTCGAAATTCAGCAAATTTGTAGTACTAAATTGATTCTAAGAAATTCGTGTTAAAAAATCAGGGTTATCATTGCATTTTCTATTGAAATCGGAAACCCCAGCATTTTTGAATTACGACTAGGGATATCCCGGGTGTGAATCAATTGCGGGATCTTGATTATTTCGTCGTTAAGAACATTTTTGACTAAAATAACGAACAGGACTGTCTGTGCTTCCACGCTCCTTGAGTGAGAGATCAAAAAACAAATTTTCAAAGGATGTCCTACTCATTGGTCGAGACAAAAATAAATTGATAACTGAACTGAATCTGACAAATGATCATTTCTCTCATATAGCCCTTGTTTGCTTTTTTAATGCGCTCCCTTCATGCACTCCCTTCATCACTAAGGATTTTTTCTAGTGCATTTGTGGGGATGAATCAAAATATTACAACTCTATTTTTCATTAACTCTATTTTTCATAGAAAGCAGAATTGTTTTCGGTTTTATAATTTTGAACTTTTGACAACTTAATGATGTTCAACTGCTAAACTGGGCTACTTGATTCTAAATAGAATTTTATTTTGACTTAATCGCGTAAAAAGTAGTAAGACTTTAGCTGTTCAATAAGCTCAAAACTACGTCATTTTACACAAATTAAGCATTCCAAAACCTTATGAGTCACAACTTGATGCCCAAAAAGGCTTCCTTTTAACTAAATTCAAGAATTTGGACAGCAGTACGAGCTCACTGCAGTCAACTTAGTGGTTCTAAACTAAATATAAAGCTGCAGAATTGAGTTTATTTTTACATACAATCTGCTCCTCAACATAAAAATTCACAAATTGGGCATTCCGACACAACGTAGACTCAACGACGCAACTGTCTCTGAGTCGTATATTTTCTTGCCTTGTGTTGGCCAATTTTTGTACAATTTGAAAACATCTCTTCGTATATTACTGTAGAAGATATTTGCTTCACTTTTGATTTTTTCATCATGTTTTACACCAAAACGGCATTCACTTTATTATTTTTAAGTATTTTGAATTTTAGCTAATTTAATGATTTTTGCCCCAGAATCAGAGAAAAAAGGAAAATATTTTGACTGCTTTTGCTTCGCTCTATTATATTAAAAAAGTTCGGTATCATTTCGCAACGTTATTAAATTTGTTGTTGTAACATTTATATAACTAAAGTTTCTTGTGTTCTTTGTAGTGACATCAAACTTGACTTTGATGGCTAGACTGCTATCTTATTGCAATGGAAAACGTTTTGGAATGAGCAGTGTTAACCCCAATTTTCAAACATGTTCTTTGCTTTCACCTTTTTTTAGTTTGTTTGTCGAAATGATTTCCAAAGAAGACCAAATTGAAATCAGCAATAGATTTCTCAAATCGTTTTTTAACACAAATTAAAAACTAGAAGACACATATCAGATTTCTTGTAACCATTTTGTTACACCGTATTAGCAGTTTTGAATTACCTTGGTCAAATTTGACTAAGATTGTAACTTAATTTTGCTATGCAATTACATAGGAGCCAGTGGTAAAACCAATGACATCCACGCCAAGTCCAAGCAAAATCTTGGATTCCCAAAACCCCCTTTCCATATCCACGCAAGATCATGGTATTGGATTCTCCAAGAACCGCTCGATCTTGGCAGCACCTTGTGTGGTTTTCCATTTTTTGCATTTTTGTTCTACAAATGTTCTGATTAGAACCCAAAGCGACTCAAATTACAAAATTTGGGTTCAATTGTCCCGGATCTTGAAAAAATATATGTAATTTGTTGAGCCCTTAACACCATTTACAAGATATTCCATAATCTTGACAATATTTTGCGTGGTTTCTCAAGGTTTAGTGTTTTCTTCTATTGACCCAACTGGAATCCAAAAGAATAGAACACCAACTATAACACACTGGAAGCGCTAGTTGTTGCCTTTGGATGAATTCAACAGTCACTCGTTTTTTCTTAACAGTTCATCAACCAATCTAAAAACCATTTATGTTGAAAACAGAAAACTTGGAAAGACATGCAGATTTTGGGTTCCCTCGGAACACTTCCTGGAATCACAGTATTTTTTTGGAAAACTGACTCTTTTGGTTTTTCTGCTTTTTTCATCACGTAAACGCCCCGAAAGGATTATCGACAGTAAATTATCACTCTCAAAATTTCAACAAATCTTGGAAAACACGCCAAGACTTCCAAGATCTTGGGTTCCGAAGGGCACACTTCGAAGAACAGAGTCTTTCCTGGAAAAATGGCTTTCCCATCTTTTGTGCTTTCTGCAACATAGAACGCCCTAAAATAAACTAGCATTCTCCATGATTTTCAACAAATATTGGAAAAACAATCTCAGACTTCCAAGATCTTGAAATCCAAAGGGAGCGTTTCCAAAGACGTGCACGTTCCACGCGAGCGTGTCTAAGGTCTTGGCAAGATTTTGCAAGTCCTCGCGTGATTTTCTCAGGATCTTGGATCTCATCGCTTGGGATCGCGAACTGGTATTTATATGATCTTTGCGGAATTGGATTATATTCAAAAGGTATGCGATCTTGAAGGGAATTTGTAACGGAATTCAGTAAAAAAAAGCGAAAAATTCAGAAATGCCAATTCCAAGATAAAAATCTTGTAGCTTGAAATCTGATTTTGAGCTTGACGCAGTTCCTTTTATCGAATTTACAGAACATAAGATCAAAGTAAAATTTATCACAGCTTAAAAACTTGAAATAAGAAGAAAAATCTCAAAATTTTTTCTTAACATTAAGGCGCATGGTTAGCGAACGATGATCTGATTCAATTACTACTTAGTTCAATATAGCGTATAAAAAGCCACAAAACCGTGAGTTTTGGAAGTACTTTTTTGAATACAGTGGAATTGGATCATCAGAGTGTGGAATTGAGTTGAGCAGAGCAATTCCACCAAATTATGACAACCATTTTTGCGGATTTCAGACTACAAAGGATATAGCCTGACTTCAGCAACTGAACATAACCAAGTGCAAGTTCCACGCGGGCTAAATCAGCCAAATAAATTTCAGGTCTGCCTGTGCAGTGTAATGTTGTTCATACGCCAAATTTTTTCCCGTTTTTGATTTTCCGAACTTAGGTTATTTTATACTGTTCGCATTTAAACTTTCGTATCGTCCTGCAAAAGCGCTCCAATGGAACAGAAATTTTTGTCAGACTGGAAGCATCCCAATGAAAAACAGTTTGCTTTCAAAACCAAAACAATTAGGATGCAGAGGTTTATCTTGCTTTTTAAATCATTTAAACAAGAAGCATCTGCTGCATATTGAAAATCCTTGAGATACCGAGCTTCCTTGTTCTATTTAGGAGCGCAATGAGCTTGAGAAGATCCAAAAAGAACATTTAAAAAGTGAAAACAACCTCAGTTTGCTTAAACGAAACATAGAAAACATGGAACTACAATCAAAAGAAGCCGAAAGGGAGAAAGACGCAATAAAGCTGTCTTTAGAAGACCTTCAGGGGTCAAAAGGAGTACTCGAATCTGAAATATCAGGGCTACAGAAAACAATCGACAGTGCAAAAAGGTCAGCTGATTCAATTACCTAATTTATAAAGCCGCAAATCTTGAAAATAAAAAAAAAATGGGAGAAAGTTTGTCATTAAAATGTCAATCTTTGGAAAATGGGAAGATCTAATTTATCTTTCCCTATTGTAGAACAAGATAGTTAGCAGTAATTTTGCTCCAAAAAGAATTTTTTGTACATTTACAGGAGAGGAGGAGATCTGAGATCTAAATTAAAGTTTGTCAATAATCATATCCAAAATCAGAAGGTTACAATACCTGTGTCGTTTCAGTGGGGTGGAAAAGTCAAAGGATGAATTGGAGGCAATTAAAGAACTAACCAACCAACAATTGAAAGAGAATCAGTCGTTAGAGGTAGTCAATGAGCAAATGAGAGCAGAATCAAACTCATTGAGCCAGCAGATACAATCTTTGAAAGCGGATTACAAAAGTGAGCTTTGTTTCTTTCAAGTGAACGTACCTGCATAGTCTAACTAATAAGATTTTACTATGATAACAGTAACTTTTAAAAAATATTGTGAGGGGACGCTGTTATCGCATGATAATAAATGCTGATGAAAATGCAGTTTTAAGGAATAAGATTCTTAGTAATTAGATAAACATTTTTTAACGAATAAAAAGTCAAGACCTTCCTCGTTTTCTCTGCATAAATTTTTGAAATTTTTATCAGTGATTAATAAAAAAAACCTCATTTGAGTACCGAGCGATAGGTTCCATGTTTTCATTATATTTCAGAATGCTCAGATTTGACAAAGACCATTGCAGTAGAGGTGGAAAACGGCAGTGCAAAAATTAACAGCTTGAACGAGGTAATTAGAATTACCTAGCACATCAACTAATTCAAATCTTGCATCGGTGAAAATTGCATCGGTGAAATTGCATTGCGCGCTAGAATTACGTAATAGCCAATAAACTTCGGGCTCATAAATGATATTGGACGATGACCAGCGAGACGGTTTGATCAGATGTTACTTTGGTCTAGGTATGCCTGTTCAGAATTCATATTTATCTAGGGTCTCAAATTGGGTTTTCACAGATAACTTTATCAAATTTTCCCGTAATATTTCAATGTGTTTGAGGTCATATCCACTTTGAGTCAGCAAATATTGGACCAGGAGAGAACACTTAAGGAAAAACAACACCAAATGATGGAGTTGGATCGACATTCGAACTCAAACAAAGATCTACAAAACAAAATTGAACAGCAGAAAAGAGAAAGAACAGGTATCGAACTAAAAATATCTTGCACGAAGATGTCAATTGACATTTCATCTTGTCACAATTAAAGTTGAAGGAAACGCACGCGTAGACTTTAGTCAAGAAAACTTATTCGATAACGTCTTGCGATTCATGTTTTGAGATAAGTGTTTTAAGCATGTTTTGACAACAGTGACACTATTGCAAACCGCAGTTCAAATTTACTAAAAATTGGAAATATTTGTCTATATTATCTACAGACGAAAATGTCAATTGACATTTCAACTTGTCACAATTAAAGTTGAAGGAAACGCACGCGTAGACTTTAGTCAAGAAAACTTATTCGATAACGTCTTGCGATTCATGTTTTGAGATAAGTGTTTTAAGCATGTTTTGACAACAGTGACACTATTGCAAACCGCAGTTCGAATTTACTAAAAATCGGAAATATCTGTCTATATTATCTACGAAGCCTGTTTTTGAACTAGCGTGAAAAGTTACAAAACTTAGTCACTAGTTTCCAAGCTCACTGCCAACGCTGTATGTTGCAATTTCCTGTCAACGCTTAGAGAAGGGAAATGTTGGAAATCCTTAAATGGAAATCCTAAAATTTTTTACAAGCTTCTGACCACCTACACGACGAAAAAGTCAAGCAACAAATCGCGAGCAGGTCTCTTTATGAGAATTTTCAATATCTAATGTAATACACGATATAAAATGAAGTTTCCAAAAAAAACTGCGCATGCAATTTTAAAGATTAATTTTCTTCTTGAAGAGAAATACAGCCTTGAGTACATTCATCATTACACTTAAAGGATTGACGGATCAAAAAATAAATTTCATTATTTTAAAAAATAATGCAAAAATGCAAGATTCATTTATCTGTTTCTTCTGAAAGCAATTTTTACTTTTGTCAATTTAGGTATTTGTTTTGTTTTGATTCTGTTCTCTCTTTTTTAAAAAAGGCAAGACTTTTAGTAGAGTGTTAACATAATCACGTGAAAATTTTTTAACGTTGATTTTTGTTTCGACCCCACCTTAGTGGGAGGGAAGACATATATACATATATAAATATATATATATATATATATGTATATATATATATATATATATATATATATATATATCCTCAAACGATTTTTTCTCACTCAGTTTTCGCCGATCTATACATTCATCGTAGAGAATTGTGAGTCGAAATTGATTTTTGCGGGGATAAATCGAGGCTTAAAATTTGTGAATGGTAGACCGATTTCCGTTGTTTTTGTTCACAGTTTCCGTAACTTTAACCCAAATTTGCGTTAATTTTTCTAAAATGTCTTAAAATTGTGAACAACAGTGTTAATGGTTTTACCTCTAATGATAGAGAAAGATTGCTTAATGGTATTATATTTTATCTAAAATTTTGCAATTTTTTCGAATTTCAAACTTCTCGTTAATGATTTTGCCATTATGATTTCCAGCCCACTGTGTTTAAATTTGCCAGAATTAGAGACCCTAAAACTGCAAACACTATCTTTTAAACTCCAAAAGGGCTAATTTTGATACCACTTTCTATAACAGTCAACTTTGAATTAAAACATTGCCCAATTTTTGCAGATAAAAACTCGATATATATCCATAATACATCACTCATTTTTAATATAGTAAAAAAAACTTCCCAAACAATTAATTTCTTGAATAGTTGGAACAATTAGGTGTTTTCTGGGACCTGAAAATATATCACGGCTATATTTTCTCTCTTCGTAGATTCTTCTAACAACAATTTTTGTCTTCTTTTTTATAAATGGTACTGAATAATAGGAATTTAAACCCTGGCTCATTTAAATCACAATTAAGCAAAATTCAGCTTCAATGAACATAACGTAGTAGATTTTGAGTTTGAGCTCACGGTTTTTATGGCTTCGACAAATTGATTTTTAAAATTAAAATGAATTCTTGAGTTCTGCCTGCACTTATCGTTTCTTCTGTAGTATAAAGACTTTGCCTCAGGGATTTCAGAAAAATCAGACTTAATTCTTTAAAAATTACAAATGAAACTATAACATATGTTCAGTTGATATCGAATGGCCCTTATGACTTTGTATTCACTTGTTTTCAGGAAAAATTGTGAAACTTTTGAACTCAGCGTCATTTGTATCAAACCATCGTCAAACTGTTTCTTAATCTCAGGAATAACAACTCAATTTTTTTGTCATTGCGAAATAAAATTCAAATTCTATAATTGTTCTAGTTTCAATTAATGGTTCTTGGCTTTGTACGAGTTTCCAGAAAACTGTTGTGATTTAGAACCTCTGCCCATTTTCTGAGGTTCGTTTTTTGCTTGACAAAATATCACATCAATTACAGGTCCCACTGATGTCTAAAGAATGCAGAATGGAAGCGACTTAAAGTCCATTGTGAATATCTTATGCTTTCTACGGCTGCAACACCATTCTCTCGCAAAAAATATTCGAATTTTTATTTTTTACATGTCCAAATTGTTTTTTTTGTAGTCAATCCGAATAATCTAGATCAACAAAAACTTCAATTGCGTGAACCTCGGATGTAAAAATGAACCAACTCTATAGTTCCATATTACAGTTAAGTTTTGTTATCATTCAGATAAAAAATTTTCAAAAAAAGTGGTTTTCGAGCCTTTTGATTTTTTTCTTGTGTTCTTCAACATCTAACTTAGGCTCATTATTGATGGCTATGATCAACTTTCTGCTGAACCAAAATTTAAATTTTTTGTTGATCTTTTATTACTGATGTTTATAGAGCTTAGACAATTTGTTTTAATAAGAATTTTTTGAGTTTCTTTTACTGGTAGGTTTTTCATGTTTATGTCTTCTTCACTTTCACCCTTCAAAAAAATAGCTAACTGATAAACAAAAGTGATTCATGTAAATCCATTAACAAGCTTTCAGTTGATCATAGCTTTTAAAGGTTTTTTTATTTGGACATAGTTTAATGGCTTCAATATGGTGATTTCGGAAAATATTCTGTTAAATTTTGAGTTCTGTCCGTGTTTTCGTTTTTGTATTTTTTTGACTTAGTCTCACAACTAACAAACCCAAATGGTTTTTTCTATAGAACTGCAAGCTAATCTGTTTTTGTTTTCAGTTTAAGTCAATTTTTTATGACTTTGAAAATTTCTGTTCGAAAAGAATCAGAACCTTTCAATTTGTCAGTTTTATTTTTTTTCTGCCAATAAGTAGCTTTGTTGTTGTAAAAAACACTTTGTATCTTCTTTCTAGCAGGCGAAAATCCAATTTTAATGACTGGTTTGTTTTCTGATTGTTTCCTGGCTAAGATAATCGGTGTTTTTATTTAAAAAACGTGATTTTGTATATCTGTGAGTTTTTGAGGTTGTTCTTTGTTTCCTTAGCACAAAAAGAAACTAATGAAGAGTTCCCATTGGCATTGCAAGATTGGGCAAATGAATTTATAATACTCTCAGTGAGTACATTACTGTTTTAACGGCTCCGACGCTGTGTTATCGGTTAGGCATTTGAATTTTAATATAAATTTTGCCTGTTGTGGTCGCATGACAAGATCAGGATAATGAAAACTCAGAAAAGTGTACTTAAGAAGTATAGATCCAGTGGTTCTGATTGCCTTATCAAGTGTACATCAGGGGGTCTGAATTTTCACTTTTCATGATGTCAGTTGATACCTAATGTTTTTTATTATTTTAGTGAATAATGTTTACAAAAATGGTACCTTGTTTTTGAACATCGCTTCTTCTTCAGTCATTTTTCGTATTGTTACGGAGTCTCATTATGGAGAGGTCGCATGTGGTTTAATTAATGTACATGACAATTTGTTGTTTAGATTGTATTTGGTTACACTTCGATTTTGCAATTGTGTTTTTTTTTAATTTTTTGTGTTTTGTTTTATGACATCCAGTTTTCAGTGTAATTAATGTTTTTTATTTGACTTTTACTTTTGTTTTGTTTGTTTAGCGTAGTCTCCTTGCTGGCAGTTTTCAACAACCTTCTAATGCGGCATTTTTTATAATTCATTAAGTGGTTTGTCGAACAATTTGTGATTTTTGAAAGTTTTCTATCTCTTCCTCATCTGTTGGACCATTAAGTCAAAAATGCGGATGAGCGGGGGAGGAGCATTATATGCAAATGTACGTTACCCAGCCTCCTTGTTTGATTTTAAATTATTTGTATATTTGCTTCTCTTTAGGATTTTTGCCATAAATTATTTAACAACTTTTTGAGGAGGAAACCCTTTTGGTCTATCCGCGGTAAAAAAAAGTTAATGATGGACCTATATTGCAAGAGTATTCAGCATGAGTATTTTCGACTGATAAGTTGCTAATGCATCTTTTATATATGATATTTACGACTATAAGACAAAATGAAACAAAAGCTCCAAAAGCTCAAAGCTGAAGCGTAAATATTGTATAAAATTTCACCGCTTTTGTGTGAAAGCACAGTCTCAAAAATTGTTCAACATGTTCGACTTTAACTCGAAATTTCAGAATTGGAGAAAAAGTTAGCTGAACTTACAACGCAAATGGGCAAATTGATGAATGAGTTAAAACTGCTGAAGGCAAACGAGCACAAAACAACTGAAAGAAACAGTCAACTGAAGCAAACAATTTGCAGTTTACGAGCTGAACTCAGCCGCGCTCTACAAGACAGGAAGGTATTAGAAAAGGTACGCGAGCAAAGAAAATTAATAATGGGGTCAACTGTGATGATAAGTACTGACATGATTCCTGGTAAGGTCAAATTTGCGACCTCTTAGTAGTTTGCTAACAAGAGAAACTAAACCCTCATTTCCTGACCGAACAGTTACCAGGAAATCGTCTGGAAATTAGTTTTCTGTGTTATGCGGTGGGATACCTCGGAGCTGTCCAGAAGGGTTATGAGGTGCAATTTGCTGATCGAATTACCAGGGAATTGCAAATCTTAGCCAAACTAGAATTGTTCCTGTACTTATCTCGCCATTGATGATTGGTGGGTTTGGAAACTTACGCCAATTTCCCAACAAAGCCAGAGGAATTATTTTCTTTGAAAAGTTACCAGAAGTACGAAGACACATTTCAGAAAACTAATTTTGGCAAATTTCAAATATTATTCTGCTTTTAACAAACAATACCCCTTTACACCTCAATTATTTTTCGTTCAATAGAGCGCCACAAAATATTGCGGCAACTTAACAATAAATGAGTTGTCTAAGAAATGTCCTGTAAAAGCAGTAGCTAAGTTTTATCTAATTAAAGATTGAAGTTTAATCTGACGTAAAATAATTTCAGGACATGGAAGATTTTGGGCGCGAGAAGTTTGATTTGAAAGTCGAGATTGCAGAACTGAAGTTAAAGAGCAGCGATTATTCAGAGGCATCAGTCATATCACAGGATACTTCTCAGGTTTGTTTTTGTGTATAGAAATGAACGAGTTCCAAGCGACACATAACAGAAAAGTTAATCTCACCAACAAAAATAGGCAATTTTACCTCAAATAGCACTCTAGCTTATCTGAAACGTAGAGTAATTTTGCCCTACCTTAACTTACCTCAAATTTACCAAAGAACTACCTCAAAATTATGGGGCGCTATACCTTAAGTGTTTAGCTTAACAATGCCTTAAATATTACCTCAACTGTTATGGTTAAAAATAAGGTAAAAATTACCTTAAGTAAACGGTCACTGGTAGAATCACACAAAGTCAAACACACAGAAACATTGGAAGTTCGTCACACAGCATAAAGTGAATTTCCGAAAAGTAAGTGGCCAGATAATTATCTTTCAATGCCAATTCTAATGCTCACCAGGGTTGCTCTACAGAGATTTCCAACGATGGATAATAGCTCGCAAAAAACAGCGACATTCATCATTGCCATTTTCCATTTGTAAAAAGACCAGGTTTGAAATAAAGTTTAAAGCATAGAATTTTCACATTGCGGAGCCTTGACTTCATAAATAAAAAAGTTATGAAATATTGTTAAAATTCACAATTTTGTCATGGGTAAAAAATTTGCGAACAAAAATTTCTCATAAATGGAAATTCTGTGACTAAATTTTGATAGGCACCTAAGCGGGAAAAACTTATTTCAAAATTTTCTGAGTTATTAGATCAACCCACCCGGAACGAATTTGAAGTCTTGATCAGTACTTCTTCAGTGAAATACACTTGAATTGACAAATCAGTATTCGTCAGGTATTATCTCAAGTCTTAAGACTTGTGAAGACATGTCAAGACTTGCTCAAGACTTGTCAAGTCTAATTCAAGTCTTGGCCGAGACTTGACAAGCCTTGAGTCAAGTCTTGACCAAGACTTGACCAAGGCTTGGCACTTCTTGATTATTGCACAGTTGAGCAAAGTAGAGTTTTAAGAAAAAAATGTTTTTAATCAATGCACTTCAAAATTAGCAAAAATTGGTGTACAAAATTTTACGAGAAATTTGCTAATCTGATCAAGCTTAGCATTTCTGAGTTGAGCATATACCAGCGTCAAAATGTACCATATATTTACCCCAAAAACAAATGGTTTCTCAATGGGCAGAAAAAAGTGGCCATGACTGGTATTTTTGGGCAATATCAGATTTTTTTTTCATTCTCCATCAAAAGAACATTGTGGAAGTGCTCATGTTGTCTTGTACTTCTTTTTGCTTTTTGGAGACTTTTTAGGCAGGCTACCGTAAGTGGCGGCTTTTTGTCGTTATCAAACAAAAGCAAACCTTAAGACTTGTGAAGACATGTCAAGACTTGCTCAAGACTTGTCAAGTCTAATTCAAGTCTTGGCCGAGACTTGACAAGCCTTGAGTCAAGTCTTGACCAAGACTTGACCAAGGCTTGGCACTTCTTGATTATTGCACAGTTGAGCAAAGTAGAGTTTAAAGAAAAAAATGTTTTTAATCAATGCACTTCAAAATTAGCAAAAATTGGTGTACAAAATTTTACGAGAAATTTGCTAATCTGATCAAGCTTAGCATTTCTGAGTTGAGCATATACCAGCGTCAAAATGTACCATATATTTACCCCAAAAACAAATGGTTTCTCAATGGGCAGAAAAAAGTGGCCATGACTGGTATTTTTGGGCAATATCAGATTTTTTTTTCATTCTCCATCAAAAGAACATTGTGGAAGTGCTCATGTTGTCTTGTACTTCTTTTTGCTTTTTGGAGACTTTTTAGGCAGGCTACCGTAAGTGGCGGCTTTTTGTCGTTATCAAACAAAGGCAAACCAACAATAAAAACTGTGCTCAATACTTGTCCCAATACTTATATAAGTCTTCGCCAAGACTTGCACAAGACTTGTCAATTTTTGGCCAAGAATTGCGCAAGACTTGTTGTATCTTGGCCACGACTTGACTCAAGACTTGCCAAGACTTAAGACTTGATTTAAGACGTGCAGGTCTAAAAAGTAACATGATCAGCGCTCCGATACAGTACTGATCTAAGACAGAATCAGTACTGAATAAACTTGCAAAAATATCAGAATGAGATCAACCCCTAACAATAAATTTCAATAAATCCTGGCTATTTCAATCATGCCATAGTTTTGCAAGGATTTTCTCTGAATCATGCGAACTGAAATGTATGATTTTTGTCTCCTTATATTTTCTCTCTTGTCTTGATTATTCAACGTTCTTATTGCACATTTTTGAGAGCGCTCCTTGGAAATCGTCGAAACCATTTTTGAAAAAACCAGCCTTCATACCGTTGTGCCAGTCACATTTATGAGTTTATAATCAAAAATTTTCGATAAGTACAACAAAATAAACGTCCACAATGTCGTGTGTGAAAGAAAATGCTGTGTTATATATATATATATATACATATATAAAAACTCAATTTGTTATAGTTAACATTATAAAACCTGCTTTAGAAATCTGATATTGAGTTGTTCAACATCTCTGCAATTTCCAATAAATCTGCAGCAGCTGAGGATGAGCTTCTAACACCGAAAGCGACATCGAAGACCAGTAAAAAGTCACCAACAGAAGTCAAGGTGAGTTAACTATCGTATCAATGCCCGAAAGTGAGATTAACATAAAAATTCAGGCAGATCATTAAATAGATCATTATAAAAAATTCGAAGGACTCGTTTTTTGTGTGGACACTGTTTTTTGCGCGGTTTATTTGTGAAAAATAATCATGATAGCTGAGTGGAAAATTTAAAATCTCGGTGTAATCAATTTCCCGTGTTGCTGTTCATACAAAAATCGTACAAGGCGATCTTTATGATTCGTGATAATCACAAAAGGTGATTCCTGATACTCACGTACACGTTTTTGACACATGTAAAAAGTTGTCGACAATAAGAGCGTACAAAAACGCTATATAGCGCCGATGGCAGATACCATTTAACGGTCAAGGTTCAAGCAATCGAACGTGTAGTAAACTGCTAAAACTACATGGTACCAAAATTACTAAGAAGTGAAAAACTGGGCTGACCACGTTGAAAAGGAATCAGATTCATTGCAGCATAATTTTTGTTTGTATTTCAGAAAATGCTACAACAGCAGCTCGAAGACGCTGAAAACAAGTTTACCCAACGAAGGCGGACTTCTTTAATCAGCAGTACAAAATCACCAATTTTTTGAAAGATTAAATTTTTCACAGAAATGCTTCTATACGTCATCTTTGTGAAAGGAATTGCCTGCAATCATGTTTTTAGAGAACACTTGTTTTTCCTAAACTATTTGCTTTATCGAAGATGCTGAAAAGTGAGTGTACCGATCCATGCGACTTGATAATTCACTCCTGAGCCAGTAAATTATTCGATTTTCGTTTTTAAGATGACCAGAACTCTGATTACCGAATTTTGCAGACGGTTCACATTGTTTTCTTCTAATGCACATTCTTGCTCTTTTTCTGACATGAGAAGAAAACGAGAACACATTTGCCAAGAAACGACATCTCAACCAGAGACAAAAAGAAAATGCATACTCAAATGGTATAATATAGAGAAACGAAAAATGTTAAAACTCAATCACATTGGCGAGCATGGGAATGTAAAGAATGTTTGAACACACAATATAGCTGCATATTAAAAAAGAGCCATGGAAGGGTTTATCAAAAATAATAATTATTGCATTTTCAATATTTTCATCACGACAATTTCATTAGATATTGCGACAATTGCCCAACCGAGGACCATCTCTTGCCTCAACTGGAGGAACGGATAATAAACTTTTATCAAAAAACACTAGTTGGCAAATAATTGCTTCTAGCGAATATACGTACTCGAATTTGTCACTGTTTTTTGTTCGCTAGAAATATTAACAAGGAGGCTCTGTAATGTGCGTTTGCACATTAATTTCCGACCCCGCTCATCTACATTTTTCACTTAATTGCCTACCAAATGAAGAAAATAAAAAATAATTATATCGTTCAACAAACCATTAAATGAATAAAAACAATATACCTTAGAGGGCGAATGAGACCTGTCATTATTGCGACTACTAGAAAAGAAAACGACAAAAATCAAACTATTACAATTATTAATTACGACCAAAACTCGATGCCATTTTTTTAAAAACAACTAATTACCAAATCGAAATGGCGTCAGATAAAACCTTTACTAAATAAAAACAAAACCTGTATTTCTTTGAAAAAAAAATATGATACTTTTCCTCAATGCGAATTGATAACAAGTCGACAAAGAAGGAGCAAAAGGGCAGTTTAAAAAATCAATGCTACTTTTTTGAAAAAAAAAATTAACGCCAAACTGATTAAAAACAATGTATCAACTGAAATCATTGAGAGATTCATTTATACCTCCATAGAAAATGATTGAGACCTTTAACTATCCAGGATATGTCATGTGACTACAGAAAGAACGACAAATACAGGCAAAAACAAAAACCCATAGAAAAACTAAGCTACAACTTAACAGAAATAAAATTGGCAAAGCTCAAAAATCCATACTCTTTTTTGAAGACAAAAATTTTCAAAACTCATAAAAAACATAAGCTTTCAACTAAAAAAGTAGACAGGTTATCTTGCAAAGTCACAGAAAGCTAATTTTGCCTGTTATTATTGAGACTAAATTACAAGAATATAAAATAACAAAAAATTCAAGCAGAACTAAAAAATTTCACAAACAACTTTACGAAGCCACAGTGTTGAAGCCATCAAAAAAAATACTAACCACGAGAAACTTAAATCTTTGTTTTTGTCTCCTTTGAACATCATAAAGTCGTTCTAAAAAATATTTATCTCAAAATGCTGGCAAATAAACCGTAAACTGTGAAAAGCATCTAAAACTCACAAAATTCTATTAAAACAAATTGACTAAGCCTTAAAGACACCAGTCAAAACTTTTAACGACACAGAAAAATTATTGTTTGGTTCAACAAAAGTTATCAAGATCTCTCATTAATGAGTCTAAATTACGAAAATGGTACGAAAAGTGAAAATTCGAAAAAATTACGAAAACCAGAATAAAAGGGAAAATTTTAAGAAAAACTATAATTTCTCTTTTAAAAAAATCATAAAAAGTCATTAAAACTATTAGTTAAAAACCGATATTAGTCGTGGAATTCTTTTATATGTCTGTAAGTGGCCTTCGAGAACTTTTATTACCTAATATAGGGCAAGCGAAAACAAAACAACAACAAACACAGGGCAATTTTAAAAAAGAACAGCCAAATTCTGAAAGAGAACGAAGTCTCAGCCCTTAAAACCGTTATTTAAAAACAACCGCCACAAAGAAAACTTTGTGTTTTATATGAAAGAGACTTGACCTGTATTTACTGACAATAAGCTAAAATGACAGAAATGAGATTTAAAAAAGTTGACATTTTCAAAAACTCACTGAACTTTTTTTTAAAAAAATTATATTCAACGTCATAGGAGACATCAGATAACAACTGAATGCATTGTATATGTTCATTTAAACATGCTTTTAATTATATTAGCGAAATTGAGCCGATTTTTTTTGCAAAAGTTACGGAAAATGTGAATAAAAACCTCGAAAACTCCTTGTAAAAAAACGAAATTTGAAAAATCTTTTTAATTCCATATTCTAGGATGTACGTGCTTTGTGATGATACCACACACAACTCTCTACAATGAATATATCGATCAGCCAAAATTGTCTGAACAAAAGAAACAGTTGAGTATATAGTTCCTCCCTCCCCACTGAAGTGGGGTTCGGAACAACAAACTTTTAATTAGGCAGAAATCAAAGAAAACCTGAAGTGGGGTTCGGAACAACAAACTTTTAATTAGGCAGAAATCAAAGAAAACCTGATTGGTAAATAATAGCATGAAAGTCTCTCAAATTTCTAATTGCTGATTACAACGACATAATACAGATTACCATTTACGACTATCAAGTCGCATTAGAATTTTAATAAATAAATTATATCTCAGGTAGTTAACAATAAAATTAGCCCAATAAAAATTTCGGCTAATTGGAACCATTTCAGCATACAGAAAATAGATTCAAAAAAGATTTGCTAAAACGGCTATTTAAAAATGGTACGGCTATTTAAATTTAAAAAAGATGAAGAATATCATCAATACTCTTTTAAAAAATATATTATCACCCCAGAAGCAGCAATAAGCAATTGTTGGACA
>NC_134474.1:30142911-30165411 GCF_964194025.1 Convolutriloba macropyga | reverse complement strand
GATTTCGACGTAAGAACCCAATTTCAAACTCAAAAGAGTTTTACCTGACCACTTGCAACTGAACAGTTGCGATAGCTTTGTAAATCTTCAGTCTTAAAAAACTAATAAAAACAGACCTAAGAAGATCAAGTGCTCTTTAAAATAACTGCTCAAACTATAAATTCTTATTAAGAATCTGCATCTTATTGCTGCTTTTATTGGCTTTTCTCAGAGAACATTTAATTAGAGTGAAATAATTTCTATTCATCTCGCCACAATTTAAAAGTCTCATCGATTTTTTAAAAGTCATTTTATTGTGGAAGATAAGTCAGTTGTGACCAAAACTTTAACCACCCATTGAAAAAATCAGTTAAGAGTGAAAAATGACGTCACGCACGTAATTCAGTCGAAGCTACATGAATTTAAAAAGCAAGACAAGGCCAATGATAGCCCCAAGTAACGCTTTGCGGCTATTTAAATTTTCTTAGAAAAAATGCAAAACTCATTGCCAATTTGCTTAGTTTTTTATACGTAAGACCTCAAAAACAATTAATGCACTTAAAAAACCACAAAAACTAAATTGCAGCTTAGCAGAAATGACTAGACAAACAATGCAAGCGGAGGCAAAAAAGAAATAGGTTTAAATTTTGAAAAGATTAGCAGAACGTTATAAAATGTTGTTCCTATGCAAAAGTTTTCAATGCCAACTTTCTGCTGTCAAAAATTTACAAAAAACCCTTGCACAAGCCACGAAAAAGTTTCATTGGCCCAGGAGCTGAAAGACAATGTGTAAAACAATAGCAAAATCTACTGTTTTTTATATTAAAAAACATTGCCTGTGCAAGTACCTTTAAATTAACTTCAAAAATCGCCCGTGCACAAGAAATTCATGAACTGTTGCAACAGGAAAAATTGCAACACTTGGGTTTGAAAAATTTCCAAACGTTAATTTTTCACCTTAGGCCATCCACCGAGTTAAGGCTTTCCGAGCAACTGCAGGACACTATGCACTTTGAAAACTCCAAGCTTCGGGACTCTTACTAAAACTTAATGTTTACTGGACTTTACCTGTTTAACCCGTT
Organism: Convolutriloba macropyga; assembly: GCF_964194025.1. Taxonomy (NCBI): domain Eukaryota; kingdom Metazoa; phylum Xenacoelomorpha; order Acoela; family Convolutidae; genus Convolutriloba; species Convolutriloba macropyga. The sequence goes on along the minus strand of NC_134474.1, from coordinate 30,164,350 downwards.
TTTGAAAAAAATTATCTGAAAAAGTAGTGATTACAACCTTAAGAAAGAGCACCAATTCGCCCTAAATTCTTTGGATTGTAAGAAAAGGCATAGCATCAATGCATTCTAAACTCTGAATTATAAAATCCAAGAAGAGAGCCTAAATAATAATCGTTGTGCGGCTGACGTTGGCTATTTATCATCCACATTTTTGAATCAGTTGCAAAACTAGTGATTTTGAGACCTCAAAATGATACTTACTAAAATAGGCCAAATTGCAAATAGGAAACATAAACCGACTAATGTCGGAAGAATTGCTCTTGAACGACAGGCGAGGCAATTTAATTCAGTCGCTGTAGCCTAGATAAATTTTTCTTTAATGGTACAAAAACAGTTTACCACGCCGGGATTCGAGCCATTGACCTCCAACTTCCTGACCAGAAGGACTGCCCACTCGGCTTTTGGGCCCCTCTTCTTATGCTGCAATCGGTTTTATGGTAGCAACAAGCTTTACTTCGGAGTGAGAGCAACGGAGATCACTCAAAAATGAAGAACGAACGCTTGAAAGTCATTTGAGAAGTCAAAGAATGTTCTAGAAAAGCGCAAAATGATCAAGCGAAAAATTTGCATAAAAACACGTTTACAATAATTGCTACGAACTTCGTTCAAGAGCAATTAAAACCAATCTTTGTCATTGGCTACTTTGTCAGATTTGTAGATTCAACGACTGCGAATATTACTCGGTTTCCCGCTTCGATTCGACAAAATCCGCAGTATCCAATTTGTCCCACTCCTCCTACTACTGAGGGGAAACAGTCCCTTCGCAATTCGGTACCTGGTGTGCTATCTTTTGTGCTCTACATCATTTGTATTCAAATTTTTCAATTGATAAATGATGTGAACTCATCGAGCTTCAGCGCAACCGTCGGTCAAATAGCACACGCTGCTGTTAAAAAAGCATTGAATGAGTTATTCCACCATTTCAAATTCCAGCTTCAAGTCGAAAAGATGTGCTCAACTACCTAGGCAACAAAAATTTCAGAAAAAGATCAATTATTTATTTAAACTTACATTTTGACATATTTACACATATTTTGAGTATTTACACGATTTACGTACAATTCAATTAGTTTAGTTTATTTAATAAATTGCACATTCCAGTCTTTGTAACTTCAAGTTTCAATGTACTATTCCATTCCGAATACGGCTTTCATACGACTGGCTGAAACAAAACGGTCAATAAAAATGGTATGTGAAAGTTGAAAAGAGCATCGTTCAGGTGACTTATGGTAATTCAGGTTATAATTAACTACGGCTGATTTGAACCCGGATACACTTTTACTTTCCAAAAAGAAAATATAAATCATTTAAACTCACAATCATTTCCCCAGCTTGGTTTGTATGCTCGCTCAGTTTTCTCGACTTGTGCCTAAAAACGCACATTGTTTTGATATGAAAACCGTAACAAAAGACAGACGAGCTAAGATTCTATTGATGTGCGCTCAAACATAGAAAACTCAAAGCTTGACCTGTAAATCTAACAACATGAGACTACAAGTACCAACGCACACTGGTTATTTCAATGGGCGGTATTATTAGAAAGCCCATAGATTGCGAGATTTCGTTAATTTCATTTTCGAGGGGTAATTGAGGTTTGAAGTTTTATATTTCGTACACTTTTTCAGTAATTTTCAATCAAATTCTCCTAAATTGCCGGAATCACTTTGAAACAGTTCAACACAATGTTTTTGGATTCAGTCTACAAAGATAAAAAGAGGCTTCCACAACCCTTCGGCATAATTTGAGATTTAAAAATGAGCTTGGACATATAAAAACAAAAAAATGTCGCTTCCAACATGTTTTCGCATATAAAATCTATGCAGCTTGACATTGATTCATTTCTAATTACAATGGCTGCCATAAAGTTCGCCAACAATACCAGCAACTTCAGCAAACTGAAACTTAAAAGACTACTTAAGCTAGCTTAGTTACAAAAGCCAGCAAGCTTAGGTTCAAAAACCAGAAGGCCATAACAGCTCCTCTAAGCTATCGGTCAGCTGTTAAAAAACCGCTTTTGTCAAAGTTTCTTTCCCTTCTTTTAGTCGACATCACTTTTGACTCTTTCAAGTGTTAACAAAAACGTGTCAACGTACTAAATCTCTCAGGTGACTGAGATTTAAGTTCTAATGTATACTTAGAAAACAAATTTTTTATACCTTAATGATTAGCGTATTGCTTCATCTCAATTCGACTTTACCTCGTTTCAATTTTGGCCTATATATTAATCACTTCGTGCACGCACAAAAATAATCTATTCTTTAACAATAACTTGGAGAATAGAAAACAACTCACACTTCGGACAGAACGTGAACTGACTTCGGATTTCTCGGATCGTGGCTGAAACAACACAGGGTAACAATGGTTTAATTGTTCATTCAGATCTTGAAGATCTCACAAATTCAGTCAGACGCATTCCATAATAAGCAATATCTTCATTATACGTCGAAATGAATTATTTTTTAAAATCCAAGCTTCGTAGATCCACTAATCAGTAGCTATGAACAGAAAAACGAATTAGGAGAGTACTTTACATATTGACTCTATTTATAAACCCTTGTAACCAGTCATGCGCACTTTGCAAGTGCATAATTAAATACATATATATTACAAACAAACAAGTCATATCACTTCCGATAAGGGTTTGAAAATGCATTCTTCTTGAAACGCTGATATCAAATAATTCCCTGCGCAAAATTTTGTTTTTTAACCCGCACTATTTCCATTCAAAAACTCAATCTTTCCATATCTGTCTGCAGTTATTGTCACGAAATAACTTCAGGTTCCGTTCATTGCTAAACCAGATGCAGAACTATATCCATCAAACCCGTGTGAAATAATAAGTATTGCTACCTTGCCGGATTAAATTTCTGACGGTTTAAAAATACGTGCTTCACTTGTGGGGTGGGGCTAACTAAGAAGTGACTGAAAATGTCTCGAAGTCTACAATAGAAGCAAACTTTACAGATTAAAGATTTGGCAGACAGACAGTGATGAACAACTTGGAACGCTACAAATGACTGACACAATAGACCTTACCGTAACACAGATGTCGTCCGCCGCAAACTAAACCAGGAAAGCCGCAAATTATTCAATTGATAGCAGCTAATATTCAAGTTCAGTAAGCTGTTCAACAACTTATAACAACCGACAGCAGCAGCTACAAAACCATTTTATTTCAAAAAAAAAACAAAAGTTTATTGAGTTAAGCGAGGATTTAGTAATAAATGCGACATTCAGCACAAGCGCATCCTTTTAAATAGCAACTAAACTATTGGTTTGATTCCATACATAAATTAATATTAAAGAATTCTATGATTTGTATAATACATTTTTTTTGTTTCAAGTATCTTCAACCTATTGGTTATAATATAACTTACTTATTTCGAAAAAAACACTGATAAACAAACCTCTTTTACAACTTCAAGCTCTATGAGCTGCTGTTTTGCAGTCTTCTGGTGACCCCTCTCTTCAAACAGGTACCACACTTTAGGTGAAATGGATGCGAAGTCTAGTGGCGATCGACCTCTGCTATCTTTTAAATGAACATCAGCTCCGCTGCTGAGTAGCACCATTGACACCTACACATACCAGAGAGGTCACAACTTAAACTGCGCATACTGAGAAACAAAACATCAAATTTGACAAGTTGAAACAAAAGCACAACAGTAAGAACAGCAGCTTAAAATATTTTCACTTTCACCGAAAAAACTGAATCGGGCAGAAAAAATCGAAGTTGAATGGTCTGGAACGGAAGTCAGGTGGTACATTAAATACAAACTAATAAAAGAACAAACTGTTTTTGGCTAATTGTGATTTCATTAATCGGAGCTGGACGATAAAAACTGGTTCACATGCGTGCTTCTTATTAGTGAGCTAATTATTCAAACCAGCAAAGAAAGCAAAAATTATAACTAGGTGGAAAAACAAACAAAACAAACATAGCCGGACGATTGCCGGAAAATAGCCGCGATAGACGCTTGCGGAAATAAAATAGACAGATCGACCACCAGTCCTTTAATAGACCACTAGACTTTTTGGGTTAGCTTCAGACTGTCATTTTTATGAGACACAAAAGCTCTATAAGGAGAAAGCCTTAATAGGGCTTTTCACAATTAATATTCGAAATCAAAAACTCAAGACTCTAATAATCAAGAATTAGGGCATATATGTTTGGCACTACTTAGATACACTCTATTGACCTTTAATTATAAGTGTTCATAAAATTTAAAATTCCATAAGTAAGTTCAGAAGTCATTTTTTTGAGTGAGGTAAGTCATTGAAAAAGTCAATTCCAAGAAGTGAGGGTAAGAGGAAACAAAAATCTGTTAGACGAAGTAAACAACATAGCAGTACAAGTCCTGACGTACAATTCAAAGACTAAACAAAAAACTAGACCTAGAACGGACTATGAGTGAATTGGTAAAAACATGTGAACAAAAAACCACTAGCGAGTGAACAAAAAACCACTTGCAAGAAAGCGAATTTTTGTTTAAACTCCGTTTTCTCACTCTACTTTAAAATTAGAGCGAAAAAAATCACGCCGCAAAACCACTCGCTTTTTCACTCCATTTCCTGTTTCGGCGAGACCACAATCACTACTCCAATTTGACTTCAAAAATCATGAAAATGTGTGAACAGATCTTAAACACATAGCCGGAAGAATTCCGGAAACGACTCAAAAAGGAAATCCTTTGAACGCCATCCAACTAATCATCAGACAAAACGTGCCTCCACTAATTTATGATTATCTTAGAAACAAAACCATAAAACAAAAAAGTAGAAACAAGAAAATCAATCTGTTAAAATAAGATTAAAAAATCTGATCAAAATTTGTTATAAATTGAGATCCCAAAACAACAATCTCTGCCAAAATTACTTCATCAAAACAACTTTACTAAAAGAACTTATGTAAATTTTTTTAAAAATACTTGAGGCCAAATTAAGAAAAAAAAATTCTTAAAAACAAATTGCATGAAAAGCTGGAAAAATCCAAAGAAAAATTCCTCCCAGCCAGTAGGGTATCCAGATGCTCGCAAAACAATAGTCAAGTCATAATAGGCCAAGAAACTTGTCTAAAAAACAGAAAACAAAAAACTGCAAAAAATTATGAGATATAGTTCCAATTTTCGCCATTTCTGGTCATATTTCTTAACCAAAAAAATGATTCATATCCACAAAATTGTAACCAATTTTTAAATATAAAATTTGCTCAAGTAGACGGGTCTTTTTATTACCCATTTGAGCTAGTAAAACAAAACAATCGTCAAAAAACGCAAATACCCCGAAAATCAGCAAATAAAACAAAAACCTCCGCATTAGCATAAAATCTAAATGAATTTTCAAAACCTTCAAACCACTGCCAGAACCAGCCTAAAATAACAAAATCATAACCAAACCTCTCAACCAAAAAAAAATGAAAAAAAACTGCTTTAAAATGCCGCACATGAATAAAAAATTTTGCTCGCTTAGAATTTTTTCACACCTCAATTTCTCGCTCTAAAGAAAACAGCGATATGAACGAAAAACCACTCTCTTTTCGCTCCACTCTTCATTTTGTTCAGCAACAAAATCACTCCAAATTTTTTCACTTGTTCCATTTCCCGCTTCAAAATTCACTCCAATAAAATTGATTTTTAAAAAGGACTTCTCCAATACTCCTCTTCGAGTCGTAAAAAAGACAGCGCCCCAATACAACTTAATTTCTTTGTATTGTAAATAATTAAGAAAGCAATAATAGCCGCCTGGAATTGCTGACGCGGCTATTAATTAGTACCAACGAATTATCGCGGTCGATAACAGATGTAGCTCAAACGAGCAATCGATCCTAGTAGATCTCGTATGTAAAGGATTATTATTTATGCTTTACAACAGTCATGAAAATTTTCTGAAAAAAAAAACGTTTAGCGCCAAAGTATCAAGAGTTATCGATGTCGATAAAATTTTTGGGGCCTACTAAACGTAACCTTGCAGGAAGTGATTTCGGAGAAACATGTGCTAATTCTTCTGCTGAGGCGAGTTAAAAGACCTTGTTCAGTTTTTACTTCACGTGACCTAGCAGTTTGGTCGAAACCAGAGAGAGAGAGATACAAACAGAAAGATGAAAGGCAACTCGACTCACCCAGTCGACCCATTCCCCCTCTGAGAGGAATCGTCATAATGAACGTCATCACTAGCCCAGATTCGAAGATAAGAGAGACTACAGAAAGACACAATTAATTGGTAGAAATTACAACCTCGCCGAGCGGGTGGGGGCCAAACTCCAGGAACCATCCTTCTCACCATGATATTTTTTCTCAACAATGTTTGAGCGAATCCCATCCTTAGAGACTTGTAAGTCGTAAGGTTCGAAGAGAAATGCTCAGCGACTTAATGCCCTCCGGTCTTTACCTGTTTATCCCTCAGGAAAAAATGGTCGGACTAAAAACTTTAATACGGTAGTAAAGCCAGTAGTACGAAAAACCGCATAAAAAATACCAGCGGGACTAAATATACAATTACTACAAACTTTGTTCGAGATCAGTTATTAAACATTAATTAACGAGAACCAGGTTGTCTTTTATCTTCTCTACACACTAAAAACAAATAAATTTGACTGGAAATGTGAAAACAAGGAGGCTCGGTAATGTGCGTTCCGACCCGGCTTATCCACAATTTTGGCATCATTCTCTGCCAAATGAGGAAGAGACAGAAAACTTTCAAAAAACCTCACCTAGTGAGCAAAATAATTGGTGCATGAATTAAAAAATTCCTTAAAACTCAAATCACTTAGAAAAGTGAATAATGTCACATTAGTGGGCCGATGAAACCTGCAATCATTAAGACCACGAGATAAGACAAACAAAAATCAAATAACAAACATTTACATCCAAAACTCAACGTCTATTTTTAAAAAACACATAACAACGTCAATATGGCGTGTCAAATAAAATCTGAACAAAACAAAATAATTTGTACTTCACTAGAAAAAAATCACGGGGTCAGACCTTCATGATAATCAGTAACAAAGTTAAAAACACGTTTGTTTTCTAAACAAATAATTTCAAATAACAAAAACATTAGATATCAATCTTTAAATAGTTTTATGTTCCTTCATTTTTCAATATGAAGACATTGAGACCTGTCATTATCCAGAATATGTGGCACGTCTAGAAAAACGAACAATTTCAGACGAAAAGGCAAAAAATCCATTGAAATCCACAAAAAAATGGTGTTGAAGCCTTTAAAGTCATAATCTATTGCTTAAATAAAGCAGAACAAACAATTTAGCGATCTTTGAACTCAAAACAAAAAAAAACACCGTTGAAATCTGTTATTACTCAGAATATGTACTACATCAATAAAGCCAAGTCAATTAAATAATTGGCGAAAAACCGGTATCGAAGCCGTTAAAAGGATAAGAAATTCACTATAAGCCAACGATATGTTCAATTGTGCCTTTCTGCGCGACACCAAAACTTTGATATTTGAACGATAATTAATGAGACTTGATAACCAAGAGGAACAGCAAAAAGCAAATTCCATAAATACGGCTATATATCCTTTTTAAACTCATGACTCCAAAGTCATGAAAAACTGTAGCTATCAACTGAACTCAGTAATTAGATTCCTTTGCTCATCCATAGGAAGTCACTAAGACCACCAGTTACCCAGAATTTGTCTAACGACTAAAAATACGGACAAAAATAACAAATTGCTTTTTGAACACGGTGTCGAAGCAGTTAAAACCATAATCTATTCACTGAAAAACTGATGTCTTCAATTGTGCCTTCTTTTTAAAAGCCAAAATGTGATATCTGACCTGTCAATAAATTGGTGACAAGACAAAAAACAAGAACCTCGAAAACAGGAAAATGTCGAAAACTCAACAAATTTTTCTGTGAAAACTCGTACTATTAAAGAAAAACTATTATTTAAAACGCAAAACCGCAAGAAACCTTAATTTTCATCCAATAGAGGGAAGATGCGACCTCTCTTTATTGTTCTTAAGCAACAAATTGACCAAAAAAGCTTGTCGCAAAGTTCAAAAACCCACTGTTTATTTTGAAAATATTTATTTTTAAAAGTCAAAACGACCATAAGCTGTCGACTGAAAAACTAGATGAGTTTCCTTGAAACTCTGCAGGAAAACAATTGAACCTGTCATTAGTAGTCCTTGCTTTGAATGGTTCTTTTCCGTAATTCATGTGAAAAAAAAAGAATGCAAAAATATTTAAAAGAGACATCGACTAACTGCAATCCTCTTTTTGGGGGGGGGGGCTTTAGAGAAACAACGATTAGACCAAAACTAGCCTCAATATTGCCATTAGTCCATCAGGAACGCGTAGCTGTTGAGAACATTATGGATATGGATAATTTGACCAAAAAAAATCAATATATCGAAAAAAAATATATGCGTTTTCTATAATTATCGAGTTGAATTAGCAAAAAAAAAACAAAAAAAAATTTTAATTCAAGAATACTCTCAATGAATAAACAAGTAAAAATATCTTTCTTTAAGTTAACGGATATTGTGTCTTTAGTTTTAGGTTTGTTAATCAGGCAAATATACACAGAAAGGACTGAAGAAGCTTATTTCGTGTCAGTTTTGATAAGGCTGAATTTTGAAAAATTTAGCAGAAATTTTATTGCCAAAAAATTGGATGAAACAGTACAATATTTTATTTGCGGTTTGTGTGTGTGTGTGTACTTCAGGCAAATTTAATCAAAGTGGACCAAAGAAACTTATTTCGTGCAATTTTGATGAAAAAGTCTAAATTTTGAAATATTTAGCCAAAATTTTAGCCAAAAAAAATAATTCAAAATAGTCAACAATACTTTTTTCTCTTTGAAAACCAAATCAACAACATTATTGATAACAATTTAATATGTATTAGCAAAAATGACTAAATTTTAGGCAAAACACCCGGAAATTGTGAAAAAAAATAACGCAAATCAGTCTCAATATTCACAAAAACTTAAACTTCGGTAACTCAGCTCTGGAAAATGAAATTCAAAAACATCTTTTTAATTCCACATTCTACGCTTGGCCGGCATTTTAATGATACCACTCACAACTTTCTACGATGACTCTATCGATCGGCCAAAATTGACTCAACAAGAAAACCCATTTGAGTATAGTTCCTCCCCCCACTAAGTGGGGTCGGAACTACAAATACCTTCACCGGTACGAAAAGCGTCATTAACAGCAAAACATTTTTTAATATAATTTACTTCTTTAATAATATATCGCCCGAAGTTTCCGAATTACCAAATGGTAGTTTCATAATATATAAAGGATGACGACGAATTTTGAACACTCGAATATGAATTGTACTACAGAATCCAAAACAACATCACAAAGCCAATCAATTGAGATATCTGAATTATTGATATTGCATTACAAGCATCCTCAGATTCCTTCACCTTTGTATGTTCTTGGAATACAGCTGCATGCAGTGGCGTCCAAAGAGTACCAGTGTTCTGGCAGTTTACATCTGAAACAACGGACACAGAAAATATAATAGTGATGAAATTTTAATGAGTTCAGAAAATGGTTACACTAACCAGCTTTAAATTCCAGGAGCTTTGAAACTAAGTCAGAAAATCCCCAAAAAGCACCTGAAAACACATCATTTGTTAACGAAATCCCCGAAAAACTGTTTTCAAATCCAATACATGAAAATGCTTGTTCGGTCAAAAACGCTAACATCGTCATCGGTATCTCAGAGCAATTCCGATATCTAAGAAAAACAGCATGTAGAATATCAATTGAAAGTTGTCAAGTTTAATTTCTACTGTCTATCTTTTACAAAATTCAGGTCTTTCACATTATAGCCTCCCCGGCTAAATAATCATATTACCTGTTGTTGTTGTTGTTGTATAGCTGTCATCATGGTTGATAATTCTACCATAAGGAGCGTATTTTGAGGGGGTTAGGGCTTATAATATGGAAACCCCAAAAATTATTCAATTACAACGAAGCGGAGAGGCACTGAGTATATTTTGAATATCAAAGGTACTATTCCTTGTCCCTCAGACCCGACATCGAAACCAAGTACCCATAAACAAACCCCTGAATACAAACATTTAAATTTGTCCATAACTAAATTTAAGTATGCTCACATGTATAGAGGTAATATTGCAGCACTTCTTTCTGATTTTCGGCAGTGAGTTCTGGGCAGATGATTTGTTCACTTAGAAGTTCCACAACAAGCTGAAACCATGATATCACATTGAACGAACAGTATAGAGGCAAAATAATAATACAAAATAATACAAACGTCTTCATGTCCAATTTGAGACATAGAAGAATTTCCCAATGCGTAACTCTTAGTCATTGCAAGCCGGTCTTGCACCTCTGAGAGTATCTGCAAAATTCTATCACCCGACATTCTAACTCATTATCTCCTGTAAATAGTTAATGCGAACCAACCTATGTTTTAAAAGAAAATGTCTGCATTGAAAACAATAAAAACAAACAATCCAACTATTCGGCCAAACGCAGGCGGGGCAAATTAATTAAGAGGGGGCTGTACCCAGATAATTTTATATTGAGGCAGAAAAAGCCGCACAAGAAAGGGTTTAGGCCCTCGACCTCCGGCGCATTACACTGAAGCATTTACCACTCGAGTATCCGTGCCTAGTGATAGCTTATCTTACAATCGTTTTTGTTTAAAAAGGCTCAATTTCTGAATCAGCGCAATTTAAGTAATGCAAAAAAAATAATCGACTGACGTCGGAAGAATTGCTCTCAAACGACTAGTGGGAGCTAAAATATATTGCAGCCTCCTTCAGTCGAGAGGGGGTAACTAAAATTCACCAAGGGTGTTGAGGATATTATATACCACTATAGCCTCAAATAAATTTTTAATACGACTTCGGCGCGCTTTCATTGTTGTTGGGATGGCAAAACTGACGAAGCCCTAAAGTAAAGAGACGAAAAAATCAATATCCCGAATAGGAAAAAAGTTAGGTGACATAAAAGAAGACGGCAAAAATAACAGGAATGCAAATCAGAAGTGACGCTAAACCAGGAGACACATACAAAATAGAGGCTAATCAAGCATTACTAAAACAACTAACTAAAAGACCTGCTTACCTGCTGACACAACTAAAAGACCTGCTTATCATCCTTAAAGGCTATCAACCTTAAAGTCATCCCTAAAGTCTAGTTTTGATCAGCATATAAGATCGCATCTGGCATACGAAATAACTTATAGTGGATGCAATTCCACTTATGTTGGGCAAACTTGCACATACAATAACAGCAAAAATTGGCCTTAGGATTAAAATCCAAAATGGTTAATCTCCCGGCAAAATGAGCTGTTCACTCAGTTAACAGACTGAACTATAAGAACTATACTGAAAGTTCACTTTAAGTGTAATAAAATGTGCTGCACTTAATCTGACGATATAGCCATGCGTGCTTAGCTGGCAGTAGTTCTAGGAAATTTGTAGATAAAATCGTTTGAAAAATCATTGCAGAAACCAAATGAGGGAAGCGAGAACAAAACTCCGGACATCGAGAATGTGCATTAATTGTAACCGGGTCGTTACTTACAGAAGGAAAGGCGTCGAGTGCGAAATCTGGTTAAGCTGAAATATGTACAACAGAGGACACAGAGGAACTAAATTTTTTCAAGAGAAATGTGGTTGATATAGTGTGCACTGTCAAGGGGAACTCTCTAGACTAACTTGAGTAGGCAACTTCCCTTCACAAAAACTTACAATTCAATCTTGTGTCACCCAACGGTAATGGATACATGGCGTTCCTTGATCTAAACTTAAACGTAAACAATGAAAGAAAAATAGCTCTCAACGGTATCAAAAATCAATTGATACCGGCATAATCCGAAATTTTCTTACGTGTGCACCGTTACAACATAATAAAAATGTAATTAAAGGAACGGTACATAGAATTTTCAACGAAACCAGTGACTGGCAATCCTTCTCGGTAGCTCCTAAGAAATTAATAGATCTTTACTGGAAATCTGTATCCAACTCATTGGTCTTCCAGTATTGTTAAAGAGACATTGCCTAAAAAACTCACGAAGAAGAAGTTTACTTAAAAGCATCTCAAAAATGAACAACCTTTCAAAACAACTATAAACATAAACAAAAATGAGCTGCACCGATTATTTTTGTTCAATACAGAGGAAACATCACTCAAATTTTTGCTAGTAGACTATGTGATACTCTGTTCATTTTCACAACGTGAAAATTACGAACTGATTGCCCACCCTGAATTCATCTTTTGACAAAAATATGAAAAAGCATGTGGTATGTTAAGTTACATGTAATAGATGTAAATTCATCTATTTTGGCCAGACCAGCCGACAAGTTACATCTAGAATTTTGAAACATCCAAAGAAAGATCGCCCAGTGCGACAACATCTCGCTGAGTGTTGTGGTACAGCGCATAAAATTTAATGGGAGATTTTAGATTCATGTCTTGTGTTTGATAAACTGATGACAATAGAGGTGATTGACAACAAAATCCTGAAACCGCAAGTAAATACGCGCAATGAGTACCGGGGGCGGGAATCGACATTGAAGTATTAGTTCAACTGCAAAAAATTTGACATTTGCAATTCAAACATTCAAAATTGTGTTGATAACAGAAACTAAAAGATAACAACCGATTGGAATAAAAATAAAACCTTTTTCCAGGAAAAAAACAATATTCCCGGTAATTTTCGAAAAATCAAGAATAAAGATTGTAAAAATTTTGGTGGTTTAATAAACGTAAAGAAACTGTTCTGAATATGATTTCAAATGTAATCAATCTAGAAAACTCGTTGTTATTTTAACACATTTCATAGAATTCCATAGATAGAGTCAAAGACAATATTTTATACTTCGTAAATGATTTTACTCGATTGTTAAACTCGACAAGGAACTCAATAGTCGAAAATGTTCGTTTTTTAATAATTCAAAATTTTAATTGAAAAATCTTTCTTCTTGTCAATAAACAGATTTTGCTATCAAAGAACAAGTAATTCATCAAACACAGCAATAGGTGTCTGCGACACCCGATATGAATGTTCCGTTTTGGTCCAAAATAATTGCGATATTGTCACGTAGTCCTTTTTTGTTAAAACGTTGTGACGAGCTCATCTCGCATCCTTCACGCGGAAGTTCAGTGAGTGCATTTAGCTTTAAAAAATAACAAAATAAGCCCTATTTGAAAACATAATTGAGTACCTTCTGTTGTATCGTAATCACATATTCCATGTAATAGATTATATTAATAGGTTTGTGTTTCAGTTGTTCAATAAAAACTTGCAAAAAAAGTGTTTCATCTGAGCAACACAACAGTTTTATTCAACATCTGTCATGGAGTTTTGAGCTCCTGATTTTCCGACCGAGCCAACCGAAGAGCAAGGGTCTTGCTAGAAGCAATTCTTTGTTGATGGCGTAACAACCAATGGAATTACGGAAGACTCTCACAAATTGACATTTCTCAGCTCATACGCATGGGCAGGACTCTTCAAAATTCCCTCAGGAGTAAATAATTCCAACGATGCAATCGCTATTCTGGATGCTCAATTATATAAGCCAGACATCAAGTCTTTTCGTACAAGCAACGAGATGTTGAGTTCATAACAGGGTTTTTGCGGCGACTACGGATTTTTGTTGAGCACTGTGAAAGCACAGACCTCAAAGTGCAGCAACACAAGGACATACTCAGTCGCGATGGCTTAAAATCTGGTTTTAAGTCTAATGAAATACGCGTTTGAATTTGGAGCTGGCGGACTCAGAAGCTCCACTTAAGAATTCGAGAAATGCATTTCACTCGCTAATGCAATCAAAGTAGCTGCTGATTTCTCCCGCTCATTCAATATCTGCTCAGACACCCCGCCATCTACATCTAGTGCACCGGCGGAAATATTGCTGCTGCCAAAATAAGAACAACTCAACTTTATAAGGCTTCCAATCATAAACGTGGGTTTTGTGCTCTAGAGGAACACGCACGGCCTAAATGCAGATCAACGAAATAAGTGTCTGAAATTTGGCAAACAAGGGCATTGGGCAGCAGCGTGTAATTCAACTGTTGCAACAGTCACTTAGGATGACGACGAACGAGTAGCTTCTGTACTATGCAGTGTGAAGACAACGAACGAACTGACAAGTTCTCCTAATAGAATCTACGAAAACATTTTTATGGGCCCAGTATGCTCTCTTCCTGTTAGAGCGCTTATTTATCCCGGCTACTCGTTCTTCATATCGGCTGATGTGTGTAGGCAGTTGCAATTAGCAATCCAAACAATGAGGTCAAAATCTCGTCTCGAGGACGGGGAAGAATTTCCAGTTCTTGGAGTTTGCAATGCTTTAGTGAGCATGATTAACTTTTATTATACTGTTTCCTTCTCTGTAGTTTGTCACTTAATTCGTAAGACAATCTTGGGCCTGAATGTTTTCTTACAACATCAAACAGTCTTACTTAAAACTGGTTGTAAAAAAACTCAGTTAGACACTAGTAATTTGGCTGCTATTGCAGAAAGGTTTGAGTTTAGACCGATGGTTATTGACCCACCGAAAGTATTCTCCGAAAAATCTTATAAAGCTAAGCCCATCACAACAAAAACCGGAAACTCAAACAAAGAAGATTTTGAGTTTATGCAGAAAGAAATTTCAGATCTTCTAAAGAAAGGAATAGATCGTTGCTCAACATCTCCAAGGCCAGCTCAGGCGTTTGTTGTAAAAGGCCAAAAACGATGCATGGTAATCTAATATTCCATGAGAGTCAATTTGTTTACCAGTCTTGATGCGTACTCTTTTCCGAATATGGAATAACTAATGAACAACACTTCTGAGAACTATTTTTCTCGGAAAAAGATTTAAAAAGCGCCTATCATCAAGTACCAATGCAAGAAGAAGAAAAGTAGTTCACAGAGTTTCGAAGTCGGGGAAAACTTTACGAATTAGATTGTCCACCTTTTATGTTAATTAACGCGGACCTGTGTTTCAGAGAACTTCCTTCTCGCTGCCGAAAAAGAAGGAATCACCTTAAAAACGCACAAATGTCAATTCTGCCTGAAAGAATTTTCTACTCTACGCCACATCGTGTGAGCAAGTTCTAAGCGGCTGGACCTAGAGAGACTGAAAATTCTGAAAGAGTATCCGGTTCCAGATGGTTCGAAAGCATTGCGACGTTCAAATGGATTTTTCGCGTATAATGCAAAATGGGTCCCGCAATACTCAAGCATATTTCACAAGCAGAAGCTCAAAAGCAAGCACCTTTTCTTTTGAGTTCCTTTGTCAATTCTCGTACTAACGAAATCAAGTCGCAGGTCGCTGATGAAGAATTTTGTCCTAATAGAATCTACAAAAACATTTTTTTTTTGGCCCAGACTGCTCTCTTCCTGTTAGAGCGCTTATTTATCCCGGCTACTCAATCTTCATATCGGCTGATGTGTGTAGGCAGTTGCAATTAGCAATCCAACCAATGAGGTCAAAATCTCGTCTCGAGGTCGGAGAAGAATTTCCAGTTCTTGGAGTTTATAATGCTTTAGTGAGCATTATTAACTTTTATTATACTGTTTCCTTCTCTGTAGTTTGTCACTTAATTCGTAAGGCAATCTTGGGCCTGGATGTATTCTTACAACATCAAACAGTCTTATTTAAAACTGGTTGTAAAAAAACTCAGTTAGACACTTGTAATTTGGCTGCTATTGCTGAAAGTTATGAGTTTAGAACAATGGTTATTGACCCACCGAAAGTATTCTCCGAAAAATCGTATAAAGCTAAGCCCATCACAACAAAAACCGGAAACTCAAACAAAGAAGATTTTGAGTTTATGCAGAATGAAATTTCAGATCTTCTAAAGAAAGGAATAGATCGTTGCTCAACATCTCCAAGGCCAGCTCAGGCCTTTGTTGTAAAAGGCCAAAAACGATGCCTGGTAATCTAATACTCCATGAGAGTCATTTCGTTTACCAGTCTTGATGCGTAACCTTTTCCGAATTTGGAATAACTAATGAACAACGCTTCTGAGAACAATTTTTTTCGAAAAAAGATTTAAAAAGCGCCTATCATCAAGTACCAATGCAAGAAGAAGAAAACTAGTTCACAGAGTTTTGAAGTCGAGGAAAACTTTACGAATTAGATTGTCCGCCTTTTTGTTAATTAACGTGGACTTGTGTTTCAGAGAACTTTCTTCTCGCTACCGAAAAAGGAGGAATCACCTTAAAAACGGACAAATGTCAATTCTGCCCGAAGGAAATTTCTATTCTACGCCACATCGTCTGAGCAGGTTCTAAGCGGCCGGACCTAGAGAGACTGAGAGTTCTGAAATATTATCCGGTTCCAGAAGGTTCGAAAGTATTGCGACGTTCAAATGGATTTTTCGCGTATAATGCAAAATGGGTCCCGCAATACTCAAGCATATTTCACAAGCAGAAGCTCAAAAGCAAGCACCTTTTCTTTTGAGTTCCTTTGTCTCCTCTCGTACTAAAGAAATCAAGTCGCAAATCGCTGATGCTTTTTTGGTTTGCCCCGCGCAGATACTGGTCATTTTTTTCTCGAAACCGACGCTTCTGGATACGCCATTTGATCGCAAAAATTATCGCAGTTTGAACGAAATTTTCTGCTGCGGAAAAAGAAGCCTTAGCTTTTATTGAATCTTTCAGAGAATTTTCACTTTTCTGGGGACTTTTCAGGTTACTGTGAAGACCGATTAAAAGAACATCGCATTTATATTTTTACAACAAAAATCCAAAAACAGATAACGAGAGTCTCCTCCGCCAGCGAATCGAGTTTGCTGAATATCGTTGACGCTCTCTCGAGGATTGCTCACGTAAAGACCCAGAACAAAAAGGCGTTTTTTCTCTACAAGATAAATTAGCACATCTTGGAGAGATTAGATTTTGGCACTATGTCAATACAAAGAATTTACCGCACACTCTCGAGGACGTTAAGCAAGTTATTGCCACATACGACAACCGTCGAAGGTTAAAACCCAAACTTTTGAAGCCGAGCGGGCCTGGTCATATTTTTAAGGGCTTTAAACCATTTGACAGGATATCCATTGATCTAGTTGGTTTCAAGATTCCTTTCTTCAATTCAAGTAATGTGGATTTGCTTACCGTTATAGACGAATTCAGTCAATTTCCTTTGCCTTCACCATGAGGGATATTACAGCAAAGCCTATTATTAGATGCCTCTCGCGTTCTTTTGATATATTTGCAATCCAAGTTTCATCCACTCAGATTGTGGAGGACAACTAGAGTCACAGGAGTTCAATAATTTCTGCTCAGAAAGAGAAATTTGCAAACCCCGTACATCCCCGTAACACCGTCAAGGTAGCGGTTAAATTTATTGATACAATGGAGTTATCTGGAAGGCTCTTAGCTTGCTTTTTGATTCCAGGAAATTTCCAAAGAATCAGTGCGAAGCTGTACAAGCACGAAAAAAACTCCTCACTAGAGATTTTTGCAGTTCCCGGGGAAAGACTATAGAAAATTAATTCTCCCAGATTGGCTGTGTAAAGGTAATACAGTGTACCTGAAAAACATTATACAAAATAAATCCGACCGTCTCGTGGAAGTTGTAAAAACAAAAGAGTTTATTACCGAGAATATCGTCCAACTCCAATATCCGAGTGGATGAGAAAACACTGTCTCTGCGCGAGACTTACCTCCTTCTTCAGAATGTTAACCAGAAATTGCACAGAATGAGCTGCAATCTGTTGCTTCGAAAGAAACAAAAAGCACATCAAACTCATGGAACGAAACCACTACAGTACAGTTGTTGGAAAATGTCAATGTTTCAGCCGGCGAAGCGCCCGAAGGCTCCAAAAAAGTGCCCGAAAAAGCAAATAATCTGACGGCACAGCATGAAGTGGAAATGAGACGACCTGGACACCTGAGAAACAGACCGACGTATATATATGACTATTGATTGATTTTAAAATGCGAGGGAAGACTGTAATGATAATTGAGTACTTTCTGTTGTATCGTAATAGCATTCTCCATATAATGATTTATATTAAAATGTTCGTGTTTCAGATGTTGAATAAAAGCTTGCAATAAGCGATGATTCATCTCTGCAACATGACACATCTAACATCCGTAAAATTTGCAATTGCTCTTAGGCTTACTTGTTCTTATTGGAGGGCCTGAAACGGCGGCCAGTAAAAACGATGTAACGTGCTATGTAAATCATATTGATTCGGATCCTTGTTTATGGCACAAAGTGTATAAATTACAATGGCTGACAATTTTTTTGGTCATGTCTAATGGAGTGAAATAATCGAAAATTCTAGTCTTAGTATGTACAGCATGTCAAAAGTTAATTACTATGTCCAGTCACAACACAAACTGACTTTTGGTATGCGTTAGAATAAAACTCAGAATAAGAATTTTATGGAAATGTTCGTAAGAGACAGAAAATAGCGTTTTACTATTCAAAACCAATCATTCAGTACTGGGTAAAATGACAATGTAAAGTATCGTTTCTAATTCGTACTGACAATGAAGTCCGGGCTATTATAATAGACCATGCAAGAGCATGGCAATAATCAACGCTTCGAAGTTTGGTAAGAGTTTTCCTTGATCCTGGTTAGCTAATAAAACGGCTTTTTATTTTTTATAAACTATACTGATAAGTTATTAGCTATTTTTCAATTTTACGTTGGTACAAAACTTGTAAAGGATTTATATATATTTAGTCTCAAACGATTAGTGGCAGCTCAAATCTCTTGCAGCCTGTTTCAGTCGAAAGGGGATTAACTAAAATCCACCAAGAGTGTTCAGGTTATTATATACAACTATAGCCGCTAAATAAATTTTATGTACGGTTTCTGAGCGCTTTCATTGTTTTTGGGTTTTGCATACTTGGTTGTGGGGATTTCTCCCTTACAACTGTCTCAGAATGCTGATCGTACTTCCTTGCAAATTTGACAGTCACAACCCGGGCCGAGGTGTCAACGCTAAAAAACGCAAAATTATGTAAGATTGGCGTTGAATGCGTAGAATTTATGTAAGATCTACGCTTAAGCGTAGATCTTACATAAATTCAACGCATTCAACGCTAATCTTACATAATTTAGCGTTGAGTTTTAGCGTAGATCTTACATATTTAGCGTTGAATTTAGCGTAGATCTTACATAAATTCAACGCATTCAACGCTAATCTTACAAAATTTTGCGTTGAGTTTTGGCGTAGATCTTACATATTTAGCGTTGAATTTTAGCGTAGATCTTACAAAAATTCAACGCATTCAACGCTAACCTTACATAATTTTGCGTTGAATTTTGGCGTAGATCTTACATATTTAGCGTTGAATTTTAGCGTAGATCTTACATATTTAGCGTTAAATTTAGCGTAGATCTTACAAAAATTCAACGCATTCAACGCTAGTCTTACAAAATTTTGCGTTGAATTTTGGCGTAGATCTTACATGTTTAGCGTTGAATTTTAACGTAGATCTTACATAAATTCAACGCATTCAACGCTAATCTTACAAAATTTTGCGTTGAGTTTTGGCGTAGATCTTACATATTTAGCGTTGAATTTTAGCGTAGATCTTACAAAAATTCAACGCATTCAACGCTAACCTTACATAATTTTGCGTTGAATTTTGGCGTAGATCTTACATATTTAGCGTTGAATTTTAGCGTAGATCTTACGTATTTAGCGTTAAATTTAGCGTAGATCTTACAAAAATTCAACGCATTCAACGCTAATCTTACAAAATTTTGCGTTGAATTTTGGCGTAGATCTTACATATTTAGCGTTGAATTTTAGCGTAGATCTTACATAAATTCAACGCATTCAACGCTAATCTTACATAAATTTGCGTTGAATTTTGACGTAGATCTTACATATTTAGCGTTGAATTTAGCGTAGATCTTACATAAATTCAACGCATTCAACGCTAATCTTACATAATTTTGCGTTGAATTTTGGCGTAGATCTTACATATTTAGCGTTGAATTTTAGCGTAGATCTTACATATTTAGCGTTGAATTTAGCGCAGATCTTACATAAATTCAACGCATTCAACGCTAATCTTACAAAATTTTGCGGTGAATTTTGGCGTAGATCTTACATATTTAGCGTTGAAATTTAGCGTAGATCTTACAAAAATTCAACGCATTCAACGCTAATCTTACATAATTTTGCGTTGAATTTTGGCGTAGATCTTACATATTTGGCGTTGAATTTTAGCGTAGATCTTACATATTTAGCGTTGAATTTAGCGTAGATCTTACATAAATTCAACGCATTCAACGCTAATCTTACAAAGTTTTGCGTTGAATTTTGGCGTTGATCTTACCTATTTAGCGTTGAATTTTAGCGTAGATCTTACAAAAATTCAACGCATTCAACGCTAATCTTACATAATTTTGCGTTGAATTTTGGCGTAGATCTTACATATTTATCGTCGAATTTTAGCGTAGATCTTACAAATTTAGCGTTGAATTTAGCGTAGATCTTACATAAATTCAACGCATTCAACGCTAATCTTACATAAATTTGCGTTGAATTTTGGCGTAGATCTTACATATTTAGCGTTGAATTTAGCGTAGATCTTACATAAATTCAACGCATTCAACGCTAATCTTACATAATTTTGCGTTGAATTTTGGCGTAGATCTTACATATTTAGCGTTGAATTTTAGCGTAGATATTACATATTTAGCGTTGAAGTGTGGGGGGTAGGGGGTGTTGTTGGGGGGAAGGGGCGGCGGAGGGGGATTGGTTTAATTTTTAGGTGGCTAGAGATCACAAAAGTCGGTTGTTCATTGCAAAAAAAAATTGAAGGTGTCTACGCTAAATTCAACGCTAAATATGTAAGATCTACGCTAAATTCAACGCTAAATGTGTAAGATCTACGCTAAATTCAACGCTAAATATGTAAGATCTACGCTAAATTCAACGCTAAATGTGTAAGATCTACGCTAAATTCAACGCTAAATGTGTAGATCTACGCTAAATTCAACGCTAAATGTGTAAGTTCTACGCTAAATTCAACGCTAAATGTGTAAGATCTACGCTAAATTCAACGCTAAATATGTAATATCTACGCTAAATTCAACGTTAAATGTGTAAGATCTACGCTAAATTCAACGCTAAATGTGTAAGATCTACGCTAAATTCAACGCTAAATATGTAAGATCTACGCTAAATTCAACGCTAAATGTGTAAGATCTACGCTAAATTCAACGCTAAATTCAACGCTAAATATGTAAGATCTACGCTAAATTCAACGCTAAATATGTAAGATCAGTGGCAACTAGCGTTGACAAGTCGAAAAAATTACCGCAATTTTCTTACATAATTTTGCGTTGAGTGCGTTGAATTTTGGTCTTTAAATTCAACGCATTCAACGCAAAATTGTGTAAGAAAATTGCGGTGAATTTTTCCGACTTGTCAACGCTAGTTGCCGCTGATCTTACATAATTTTGGCCAAATTC
>NC_134474.1:30053088-30142711 GCF_964194025.1 Convolutriloba macropyga | reverse complement strand
CATCAAATGGGGATGTCTGTGAAATGAATAAGGTGCTGTTTAGCTTAAACATTATTTTTCTCTTTTAAATGAATTAACTTAGTCTTTAATAACTTTTAAAAACATGCCAAAACCTTCTAGTACTTTAACATACCATAAAAAACTAAGTCTGTTAAAGCATTAAAAGGTTTTCGCATGTTTTAATTTGTCAAACGTGATTAAAGACTAAATTTAACCGATTAAAAGAGAACAACAATCAATATAGGTGAAGAATTTTGTTGCGATATTTAGTTAACCAGCATTCATTCATTTCATAAATATCCCCATATGATGCGAAGAAGTATTCCATAGAAAGAAGAAACCACTGAAAGTACTTGAGAAATACCCCAATCCATGAGAAAAGTACTCAATCAGGAATTTTGAGGGCTTTCTTTTTTTATTGCGGAACTGAAAATCAGAGTTTGCGAGAATCAGTTTACTATGTAGTTAAATCGTTTTACAATAGTTTGCCTCAAAAGATTGCTGTTAACTTTAAAATGATGCTGCCAAAAAATATTTTATTTTCACAAAAAAAATCAGCTGACAAAATTTGTGTCCGAGAATTTAATTCAGCAAATGTTTGAGTAGTTGTTAAAATTTCTTGTCAGGATGCTTTTGTTAATAACTTTTTGATTTTCATTGGCTGGACATGATCCAACGCTGTCAACTGAATAAAAAATTAAAATTGGCTGAACCAAATTAAAAAAAAATCAACAGAATCTGTGGCTAAGAACCGAGTTCAGTGCTCTTTATAATAACGAGCAAGTGCAAACTGCATTTTGCTTCAATTATATTACTTTAATTATATTTATTAAATGTGCAATTGCACATTTAGTGTGATTTACAACTATGAGAGGAGGACCGACGCCAGTAGAGCAGAACTGCTTAGCCAGAGCAGGAATGATTTAAAATGACACTCTCAGCCACATATTCGAAATCGAAATCGACTGGGTGATTTTAGGAGCAGCCGCAAAGCAAAAAGCCGCATTAATTGTCAACTAATGCAAGCGCAGATGTTTTTAGAGCCAACACTCCACGGTGATAACTAGATTGGTTGAGATTTATCCAAATAAAGTATCACGGGCAGCTAAGTTGTGTCAAATGCCCGTAAATATCATCTTTTGCTTGAAATTGATCTCGCCAAAAATTATCGTCTACTGATAAAATAATAAAATCCAAAATATCGTTACAACATTGAACTAAAATTAGCAAAACCAAAATTAAAAAAGTTAAAAATCAGTAGAATCTTTGACTCAGAAGCAAAATCAATGCTCTTTTTAATTACGAGCAAGTGCAAACTACTTTTTGCGTCATTTATGTTATTTTTTTATATTTGTTAGTTGTGCAATTGTACATTTAGTGTGATTTACAACTGTGAGGGGAGGATGGACGCCAGTAGAGCAGAATTGCGTAGCCAGAACAGGATTAAATTAAAATGACACTCTCAGCCACATATTTCCCGTGCTTTGATTGAACGGTTCTATTCTCATCAATAAAGAATATTTAATGTGAAAAAAACTCGCGAAAGAGCGTAGCAAAAGTCTGCAGTTGGTTGCAACCTCCTCTTCATACCCGTTAAAAGTGATTGCAGCCACTGTTTTCCGATAATTATGAAAGAATTACTCTGAAAGATGGCTGAATTTTTTCAAAATTTCGCGCAAAAAATTGACATTTAATGCTTTTTGGATTCCAGAAAACTTCGAAAGAATCACTGGTAAGCTGTTATTGGGAGGCGTCTTCTTCATCTGGAGGGTTACTCTGTACCACCACAAAAGAAAACCCTCAGCAGCAATTTCTGCAATTCCCGCGGAAAGACTATAGGAGTTCTCATTTCTCAGATTGGCTGTTTAAAGGCAATACAATGTACCTGAAAAACATTATACGAAATAAATCCGATCGTCTCGTGGAAGTTGAAAAAAAAGAAGTTAATAGCGAGAATATTCTCCAAGTCCAATACTTTTGTAGACGAGAAAGCAATGTCTCTGCTCGAGACTTAGCTCCGTTTTCAGAATGTTCATCAGAAAATGCACTGAATTAGCGGCAAGCTGTTGTTTCTCAATTGTTGCGGCTGCTCAAGGATCTCAGTGGAACCGATACATCACAGCCTGGTTCTCGAGTTTTACGCCGGCCTGGTTCCTCACTGGGTTCGATTGACTAACGATCTCGCAGAAATAATTAGTCGCTCGGACGTATTAAAGGACTGTAACTTTAATTTTGTTGATTGAAGTTAAGAAATTCCTAAGTGATATTCTATGTTCAATCTCGGGCTGAAGTTTGTAAGGCTTCAACCAGCAGCTAGCATTGTTGCTAAATTCTTGTCAAGTAAGCTCAACTAACTTAAAACTCGCAAGATCTTAAGATCTAGCAAAACTTAGCAAAAAAGACTATAGTTGTTAAAGAATTAAATTTTAGTCTAATCTGAGAGCCAACTGCTCTGTATAACAGTTTCTAATAGTTCTAAATACAATTCGATTTCAATAATCAAATAATTGGGTTAAAGTATTTAATCAAAGGTTTATCATTTATAACGTCATTGCTACTTGTCTCTGATTGGTTAATCAAGAAAATTATTCAGGTCATTGTTTACATAGTAAATGTCAAATTACTGCAATATTTATTTTTGTTGACATAAGCACAGATGGTTATTATGTGGCTCTAAATGCCTCGAATGTACGGCATTTGAGCTTTAATGATCATCTACAGTATCATAAAATAAACAACTTAAGAAATTTAACAATAAATAACAAAGTATCGAAAAATGCCAATTTTGCACCATATAAGTGCTAATAGCCACGCTTTTGGTTCTGATGCAATAACGTTCGTTGGGTCCAGGAGTAGCTTAGAGGTAACCCTAACCGTCTGCCATAACCTCGGGTTGCTCGGGTTTTGCCTTCCCAAAATCGGGGGGTGTTTAGATTTTCGGTCCCAACTTGTAAAAGTTTTCAGTTTTGACCATTTTTGAGTTTTGACAAATTTCAAGTTTTTTCAGTTTCAAACGTTGTTTCTTGCAGTCTGGTGGCTTTTGTAGCCGATTTGAAATGGCCGAACATCGCCCGCCCTTTTTTCGATCTCTGAAACACCATCGAAGAATACTGGAGCTAACTTTACGACTGGCCGGTTTAGTTCTCCATGTGCCATTTTGACTCTCGCTGATCTCACAACTCTGTCGTTGCCAGTGAAGATCTCAATGATTCGTCCAAGTTTGTATTCACAGCGTTTCACAGAGTCATCTACTAGCCAAACTAACTTGCCTTCTTTCAGGTTTCGCACTTGTTATTTTGACCACTTCGATCTCTGGTTCCATTGTGGTTCCACGAGTCAATATTTTCCAGATCATGTCGGTATATGCTTGAGCCGTTTTGAATGATTTTCTCAGGTCATGGTAGCGTTCATTGGATGGCATGAATGGTGCACTCGCGTTCTCTCGTCCTAGCAAGAAATGATTTGGTGTGAGCGCTGTCAAATCTTCAGGGTCGCCACTTACTGCTGTCAGGGGTTTTGCGTTGAGTGTTTGTTCCACAAGACACATTGTTGTGCTGAGCACCTCGTCAGTGAGGCTTCTGTTGTCCAAGATTGCAATCATGACCTTCTTGCAACTTTGAATCAGTCTTTCCCAGATTCCACCAAAGTGAGGAGCTCCTGGAGGATTGAATTTCCACACAATCTTTTTCTGTGCTAAGTCACTTTCAATTTTAGATTTGTCCCACTCGTTCATGAATGCTTTCAGCTCATTGGCTGCTCCAACGAAGTTCGTTCCGTTGTCACTGATGATGGTACTTGGGTAGCCACGTCTTGCAATGAATCTCGTCACTGCAGCTAGACATGACTCGGTGTCCAATGACTGTGCAACTTCGATGTGTACTGCTCTGGTTGTCAGGCAAGTGAAGAGGCAGCACCATCTCTTGAAGGTACGTCGTAGGATCTTCACTTCGATGGGTCCGAAATAGTCGACTCCGGTATGGTTGAATGGAAAAACATGCCCATCAAGTCGCTCTCGTGGTAGGTCAGCCGTCGGTGGGTGGATTGGGTTGGCGTTCCTGTGTCTGCACTTGATACATCTCGATTTAATTTTTCGTAAAGCATTTTTTACTCCAATGATCCAGTACTCTTGTTGGAGCATGTTTCTCTCGTATTGTGTGCCTTCGTGTAGTTTGTCACGATGTGCTCTCTTCAACAGAAGTTGTACTACTGGATGCTTCGCTGTCAACAGTATTGGGTGTTTGGTATTGTAAGCGAGGTTTGAATGCTTCAGTCGGCCTTTCACCCTAATTTTTCCATCTTTCTCTATGAAGGGTGACAATTTGGTGATGTTTAATGCTTTGGAGATTTCTTTGCTGTTTGCTATCGACTTTGAAACATTCGGGAAGCTTTCGTTTTGAACAAATCGAAACAGTATTTGTTCTGCTTGATGAATTTCGTCTGCTTTGAGGGTACCCCTCTGCTTCGTCTTAAACCTCATGCAGTGGGCAATGAAGTTTTGGATTCGGTTGAAGGTACTGTATCGTCTCCAGTCAAATAGTTGGTCTAGTTTATTTTCAGTGGCTACAGTACTGGTAGCTTGCTTAGCTTCAACTTCGTTCACTTGACACCATGGCTTTGGCCACTTTTCTTCATCTGCCTGTAGCCATGCAGGCCCGTTTAGCCACACGGACTCCTTGAGGCCTTCGATGCACATTCCTCGGGTTCCGATGTCGGCAGGGTTTTCGACAACTTTGACGTGTCTCCATTGATCCATCGATGAGTTTTCTAGTATTTCCGCTGCTCTGTTCGCAACCAACAATTGTTGTTTCTTGTAGGCAGCTTGTAGCCACTGCAGCACTGTTGATGAGTCGGTCCAATGATAGATTTTTTCAATTCTCACATCATGTTCATTGAGTATCTGCTTTCTGAGACGAATTCCATAAACTGCGGCTTGGAGTTCTAACTTCGGTATCGTCATATTTCTGATGGGCGCCACACGGCATTTCCCTATCACATAGGTGAGTCTTAACATTGCTTTCTTTTGCATATATGCCACAATGGACATTGCTTCCTCTGATGCATCGTTAAGACGTGAAGTCTCAGGTTTCTGCATCCGTTTTCAAAATAAAGTCGGTTTATTGAAATTGTTCTTATTTCTCTCAACTCAGAGCACCAATCACTGAACTGTTTTGAGTGTTCTGCTGACAACTCTTTGTCTCATGCTTGTCCAATTGCTGCCCAAATGCTTTTGAGTAGAAATCGCTTTCGTATGGTGAAGGGGTGAACATATTCCAAGCGGGTCGGACACTGCTGAGACAAACGATAGGACAATTCTCTGAGTTATTTTTGCTGGGACTTCTTGCTCAGTTCCACGACAGACAATTAGACTGTCTGTTTCCACATTCCAAATGAGTCCTAGGATTGAAGATGATTGTGGTTTTGCTTCGAAAGTTTTCACAACTTTCGTTGACCTATCTGTCTCTGGGATCTTTGAATTGACTTCATCGTCACTTGTTATCCATTTCGTCAAATTGAATCCACCTTTGATGAGAATGTCTCTGAGTTTCCGGTAGATTTCGATCGCTTCTTGAGGTGCTCTGACTGAGTTAAGGAAGTTGTCCATGTAAAAATTTCGCTGAACCGTTTTGACGAGACTTTCGTCGTTGAATGCATTATCTTTCGCCACTTGGTGCAAATCGTAATTTGCACAAGTCAGCGAGCTTTTAGACTCAAAAAACGTGGCGTGTATACTCATACACTTCTATTTGCCGCTCTCGATCTTCTCTCCAGAGAAATCGTAAACATCGGCTGTCATCGTTTGGGACAGCAATTTGAAGAAACATTGCTTCTATGTCGGCTGATAAAGCTATTTGGTGTTCTCGGAAGCAAAAAATGGTTCCGATCAGACTCTGCAGCAGGTCTGGTCCAGATAGAAGTTTGTCGTTCGGGGCTACACCTTGGTACTTTGCTGCTGCGTTGCACACTCTTCTGACTTTTTTTGGGTTTGAGCGGGTTTATGACGAGATGATGCGGTAAATACCCTTGCAGTTTGTCTTTGGTTTCATTCAGTTCAGCTTGATCAACTTTCCGAACGTATCCAGCTTTGACATCCGTGTCAATGGTTTCCTGATAGCGCTTTCGTAGCGTCTCGTCTTTCTGTAGGCGTCGTTCTAGGGACTAGAGCTGCCCCATTGCAGAGTAGAAGTTGTTCGGTAACTTCACTTCTTCCTCTTGCCACAGAAGTCCAACTTCGCATCTTTCACCGTTGAATCGGGTCGTTTGTTCCAACGTCTTGATTGCTCGTTGTTCGTGTTTTGAATGACCTGTGACATCGCAGTTTGAGGCGTAGGACTCGATATCCCACCACTTACTCAACTGGTTTGCCAATTTGTCATCTGCAATTGATGTTGCTGTGGTTGCAAGAGTTGCTGGTTGGTTCGCTGGTAGGAGTCGACTTAAGGCCCAACCAAACCTTGATTTCACTGCCCATGGTGCAGTTTTGTCTTCCGACTTCTTGAACTCAAAAGGGTGATGAATGTCGTAACAATCTTGCCCAAGAATCACTTGAACCTCGTTTAGATTGTAGTTATGAAGTTGCAAGTTCCTCAAATGGGGGTAACGGTCTTTCGATTCTTGCAGCTCCACAATCTGGTCGCCCAATTTCAGTTTTTTGTGTACGTTGAATTGCATTGTTGTCAATGGTCAAGACTTCTCATGGGCTGACACAGCTATCGGCACTATTTCAATCTTTACATCCTGTGATCCATGGATCCCGGCTACTGATAGAGATGGTTTTCGGCCTTGGAGTTGGAGTTTTGACACCACTGATTTGTCCACAAATGATATTGAGGATCCTGAATCACACATTGCTAGTACAATTAGTCTTAAGTCTCTGTTTGACAGCTTGATTCGCACCACTGGACGATGTTAGTTGCTACTGCCGTTGTAGCATCTGAGACATTCTTTGTAGTTTCCTTCTTCGGTAGGTCACTGTGCAAAAGCCTGTTGTGTCGCCTTCCACAGCTGGGTACACTGCATGTCCTGCTTTTGCAGTCGTTCGACATGTGACCTGGTCTCAAACAATTGAAACACAGCCGGAACTTGCTCTCGTCGTTCATTTACTTTCATCGATTTGAACTTTTCACAAGTCCGAACGGGCTGTTGTCCGTCTTTGACGGGACATTCAAAATTCTTGGGTTTGCTTGACTCTTCCGCGTTTGAAGCAAAGGTACTCGTGTTCAGTTTATCACGGCTTTGAAATTTGTTTCTGTCAAACGACGAGTTTGTCTGTGCTAACAAGTTCTCATGAATTACAGCTTTGGAGGCAAGCCACTCTTTGAAAACAATCAGGTTGCCTCTCAGTAGTCGACGATCTTGCATATACTGCAACCGATGTTTTCTCAGTTGCGGAGAAAGTTTTCTTGTTGTTGAACTTAGCCCTCCTTTTGATTCTAGGTCGGATGTGTATCCAAGTTGAGTCAAAGTGTTTACCATATTTGTAACCACATTTGCGAATTTTACGATGCTCGTAGAATCGTCATGCCGAACTGGAGGATGAGTATGCATTTTCTTGAATTGCGCGTTGACTATAAAATCTGATCTGCCATACTTCTCACAGAGTATATCCCAAGCATGATAGTATGATTGTGAGCTGAATCCCATTCCCGATATTGCTGCTTTTGCTTGACCCTTGAGACTGGTCTTGAGGTATTGCATCTTTTCTCTATCGCTGATTGGCTTTTGATGAACAACAACATCAAAAAGACCTGAACACTCTGGTCACTCCAGTGGGTCTCCTGAAAACCCACTGTTTTGGTTTTGGCAAGCCACTGGCAGTTTTAGTTTTGGCAAGCCACTGGCACCACTGCTTGGTACTGGTTGATAAATGACTTGGGGAGTGGTGTGATTTATTGTGCTCCTGTTTTTGTTTTCGGCAGACCATTTTCGAGATTTATTAATGGGACTCTGACTCCTGTTTCTGTCTTGAACTGCTGACGTTCCCTGCAGCTGAAACGTCGTTCTTTTCAACGGCAGTGCTTGTGGTTCCGTTACTCTTATTGGTTTACGGATTTCTGGTTTCTTGAGAATGATCGGTTCAGTCAGTTGCATTGAGAAAAGTCCTTCGCCAGGTTGAAACAGCGGGGTATTTTTCGGGTAGATGCTGAAACGCTTGTCAACTCTGACTTGTGTGACATTAGTTGGAGGGTCGATAACAACGCTTGGAGATAGTGGCCGTCTAGATACAGACTGTTGAGCCACTGATTCTGCCCACCCTGATGTTTTTACTTGATTGCGTCTTGATCCAACACTTTCTATCTCTTCTGCCACTGATCCAGATGCCCTTGAGCTTCCTTTGGTGAGCTCAAGTTTCAGACGTCTTTGTTCTTCGTCGGCATCTGCTTTCCTTCTTTCGTTTTCAAGGGCTCGCTCATGCTGTCGAAGACGCAGATCGTCCTCTTGTTGTTGCATATTTAGACCTAACTCCTGTTCTTGTTGTTGCTGTTGTAAGCGTAACTCTTATTCTCGTTGTTGTTGTTGCTGCTGTAAACGCAATTCTTCTTGCTGACGGCAAAGTTTTATTTCTTCACGCTCCTGCTCTAACTCCAACTGCCGCTCTCGCAGTCGTTGCTCTGTATCTTTCTTAGCTCTTAGGTTTTCGAGCTCCATTTCTTCGATCTGTCGCCCTCTCGATGATCGCGAGTTGGCGATACTGGGTTCTTTTCTGCTTCCGTGTGAGCAGAATGCTTGGAAGAGACCTCGGCGTTCTCCTCCACGTTTTCTATTGCTCCATTTCCTGTATCAATTGCAGTTTCATTTGGGTCTTTGTCAACAGCCGATGTGGATGACACCAATGATGTTTGATTTCCACAATCCTTGCTGAGCCTGTACTGCTTGATCAGGTCTCGATAGTAACTTCTAGCATTACTGAAATTCGCAAACCCTTGGGGACAAGCTTCTGTCTTCATTATTTGAAGAAAATCTGCGAAAATTTAATCTAGCTTTTCTAATAATCGTTCCGCCTGATTACACAGAATCTGTTTTTCGGAGTCGCTTAAATTTTCTGCTTTCAATTTCTTTTCGAGTTTTAACAGTTCGTTCACGATTGGAACGGAACCTTTCATTAATTTGTATACTCGCAATGTATCTTTCCGGTAGTCGATGACTACTGCGCGACAATCTTCAATGTCCCGGAGATCTGGTACTTTGTCAACTACCCATCGCAAAACTTTACTCTCTTCTTCTAACATACGCTTGGTGTCATTGTCAAAGCTTTCAAAATACTTTGGTTTTAATAATAACCTCTGCTGTTGTTGGTTGTCTTCCAAGTTGTCGTACGTCTCGAAGAAACATCGATAAGCAGCTTCGGCCGTCATTGTTTTGTTTTGTGTCAGGTAGCCTTCTAGC
The DNA here is from genome assembly GCF_964194025.1 of Convolutriloba macropyga. Lineage (NCBI taxonomy): Eukaryota > Metazoa > Xenacoelomorpha > Acoela > Convolutidae > Convolutriloba > Convolutriloba macropyga. Next base: position 30,133,327 of record NC_134474.1, on the reverse strand, counting down.
TCGTTGAGGTGTCGGGAGAAGGACTTGAGTAGGTCAGCTTGCTCTTTCTCTAACGTCTTGAGTTGACCACTCGCCTTCCAATCATCTGTCTTCCAACGTCTGTTGGACTTTTGCTGGGCATCGTTGCTGGTTGTGTTTTGTTGATGTCCGGGTCGGCGGACCAAATGTTGCGGCTGCTCAAGAATCTCAGCGGAACCGATATATCACAGCCTGTTTCTGTCTTGAACTGCTGACGTTCCCTGCAGCTGAAACGTTGTTTTTTCAACGGCGGTGCTTGTGGGTCCGTTACTTTAATTAGTTTACGGATTTCTGGTTTATTGAGAATGCTCGGTTCAGTCAGTTGCGTTGAGAAAAGTCCTTCACCAGGTTGCAACAGCGGGGTAGTTTTCGTGTAGGTGCTGAAACGTTTGTCAACTCTGCCCTGTGTGACATTCGTTGGAGGGTCAATAACAACGTTTGGAGATAGTGGCCGTCTAGGGACAGACTGTTGAGCCACTGATTCTGCCCACCCTGCTGTTTTTTCTTGATTGCGTCTTGATCCAACACTTTCTATCTCTTCTGCCACTGATCCAGATGCCCTTGAGCTTCCTTTGGTGAGCTCAAATTTCAGACGTCTTTGTTCTTTGTCAGCCTCTGCTTTCCTTGTTTCGTTTTCAAGGGCTCGCTCATGCTGTCGAAGACGAAGATCGTCCTCTTGTTGTTGCATATTTAGACGTAACTCCTGTTCTTGTTGTTGCTGTTGTAAGCGTAACTCTTGTTCTCGTTGTTGTTGTAGCTGCTGTAAACGCAATTCTTCTTGCTGACGGCGAAGCTCTATTTCTTCACGCTCCTGCTCTAACTCAACTGCCGCTCTCGCAATCGTTGCTCTGTTTCTTTTTTAGCTCTTAGGTTTTCGAGCTCCATTTCGTCGATCTGTCGCCTTCTCGATGATCGCGAGTTGGCAATACTGGGTTGTTTTCTGCTTCCGTGTGAGCAGAATGCTTGGAAGAGACCTCGGCGTTCTCCTCCGCGTTTTCTATTGCTCCGCTTCCTGTATCAATTGCAGTTTCATTTGGGTCATTGTCAACAGCCGATGAGGATGACACAAATGATATTTGATTTCCACAATCCTTGCTGAGCCTCTACTGCTTGATCAGGTCTCGATAGTAACTTCTAGCATTACTGAAATTCGCAAACCCTTGGGGACAAGCTTCTGTCTTCATTTTTTGAAGAAATTCTGCGAAAATTTCATCTAGCTTTTCTAATAACCGTTCCGCTTGATTACACAGAATCTGTTTTTCGGAGTCGCTTAAATTTTCTGCTTTCAATTTCTTTTCAAGTTTTAACAGTTCGTTCACGATTGGAACAGAACCTTCGGTTGTCTTCCAAGTTGTCGTACGTCTCGAAGAAACATCGATAAGCACCTTCGGCCGTCATTGTTTTGCTTTGTGTCAGGTAGCCTTCTAGCTCGTTGAGATGTCGGGAGAAAGACTTGAGTAGGTCAGCTTGCTCTTTCTCTAACGTTTTGAGTTGACCACTCGTCTTCCAATGTCTGTTGGGACTTTTGCTGGGCATCGTTGCTGGTCGTGTTTTGTTGATGTCCGGGTCGGCGGACCAAGTGTTGCGGCTGCTCAAGAATCTCAGCGGAACCGATATATCACAGCCTGGTTATCGAGTTTTACGCCGGCCTGGTTCTTCACTGGGTTCGATTGACTAACGATCTCGCAGAAATAGTTAGTCACTCGAACGTATTAAAGGACTGTAGCTTTAATTTTGTTGATTGAAGTTAAGAAAATTCTAAGTGATAATCTATGTTCAATCTCGTGCTGAAGTTTGTAAGGCTTCAACCAGCAGCTAGTATTATTGCTAACTTCTCGTCAAGTAAGCTCAACTAACTTAAAACTCGCAAGATCTTAAGATCTAGCAAAACTTAGCAAAAAAGAATAAAGTTGTTAAACAATCAAATTTTAGTCTAATCTGAGAGCCTACTGCTCTGTATAACAGTTTCTAATGGTTCTAAATACAATTCAATGTCACTAATCAAATAATTGGGTTAAAGTAATTAATCAAATGTTTATCGTTTATAACGTCATTGCTACTTGTCTCTGATTGGTTAACCAAGGAAATGATTTAGGTCTTTGTTTACATAGTAAATGTCAAATTACTGCAATATTTAATTTTGTTGACATAAGCACAGATGGTTATTACGTGGCTCTAAATATCTCGAATGTACGGCATTTGACTTTTAATGATCATCTACAGTATCATAAAATAAACAACTTAAGAAATTTAACAATAAATAACAAAATATCGAAAAATGCCAATTCTGCACCATATAAGTGCTAATGGCCACAATTGTGGGTCTGATCAAATAACGTTCGTTGGGTCCATGAGTAACTCTAACCGTCTATTATAACCTCGGGTTGCTCGGGTTTTGCCTTCCCAAAATTGGGGGGTTGTACAGATCTTCGGTCCCAACTTATAAAAATTTTCAGATTTGACCAATTTTGAGTTTTGACAAGTTTCAAGTTTTCTCAGTTTCAAACGTTATTTCCTGCTGTCTGATGGCTTTTGTAGCTGATTTGAAGTGGCACCAACAGGAAGATTCAATGAATACATCAAACTCACAGAACGAAACCACTAGAGTACAGTTGTTGGAGAATGCCGATGTTTCTACCGGCGAAGTGCCCGAAGTGTTCGAAAAAAGCCTCCAAAAAAGCTAACAATCTAATGGGACAGCATGAATTGAAAATGAGACAACCTGGACGCCTGAGAAGCAGTCCGACGTATATAGATGACTATTGATAGATTTTAAAATGCGAGGGAATTACGCGACTGTAATGATAATTGAGTACTTTCTGTTGTATCGTAATCGCGCAAAAACGAAGTAAAGTGCTATGTGAATCAAATTGATTCCGTTCTTTGTTAATGGCACAAAATGAGTAAATTGATGGGCTGGAAGCTTTTTTCTTTGAACTGTAATGGATTCAACCAATTGACAAATTTAGTCTGAGCATGTACAGCATGTCAAAAATTAATCACTATGTTCAGGCACATTACAGGTTGAATTTCTGCACAAGCTAATTTGAAAATCAAAATAAGAATTTTATGGAATTGTTCGGAAGAGAACGAAAATAGCGTTTTACTATGCAAAACCAGTGGTTCAGTACTGGGTAGAATAACAATGTAAGGTAAAATTTCTTATTCGTACTGACAATAAAGTTCATTTAGCATACAAAAACCAAAAAAGCCCCGGCTCACTTTCGTAAATTGTACAATTGCTCTTGAGTTCAATCGTTTTTATTGGAGAGCTTGAAAAAGGATCCGAAAAGAAAGAATTAACGTACACAATTTTTTCTGACTTATCTAATGGGTTGAACCAATTGATTTTTTGTATTCTGATTATGAACAGCACTGCTTTTGTTCAGGCACATCACATGCTGAATTCTTGCATGCTTTATGACAGACAACAGGAAATGAATGCTGTGGAATTGCTCGCAACAGACTAAAACGATTGTTTTACTATTTAAAACTCATAATTCAGCACTGGTTGAAAAATCAGTATACTGTATTAATTCTTATTTGTACTGACTGTGAAGTCAAGGCTATTATTGTAGACCGAGCGGGAGCAACACATAAAGCAGGTCTTTGAAATTTGATTACAGGATTCATTCTTGATCGTGAATATCTAAGATAATTGGCTGACTAATTTTTTCGATTTATGCTAATGAGTTTCAAAGTCTTTCTCATTTTTTTGATTGTTATATCATTTTTAAAGATTTATATATAAAATTTGCACGAAAAATTGACGAGCTAAAGGGAACAATAAATAGAAAAAACTGTGAAATCACAATAATAAATCCCGTGTTTTTGATAGGGAATTTCGATTTTTTATAGTAGTTTTTATATCCGCAGCATTTGATACAACCGACCTTGATATACTTCTGTCTGTTCTGGAAAATAGCCTAGAAACTGAGCATTGTGTTCTCAGTATTATTAGGAGCTACCATAGTGGTAGATCGCAAAAAGTTTTATTTGACGACACTTTTTCTTCAATGCAATCAGTTGAAACGGGTGTTCAGCAAGTTTCTGTTTCAGGCCCTCTTCTTTTTGATTGTTATCTGTTACCATTAGAGCTTATATTTTTGGAGCTCAACATGAATTATCATTTTTATGCTGATGACACGGCTGTCCATTTTGTCTACAACAACAATGAAACTCAAGAAATTTTGATTCAAATTCGGCACTCTGCAAAAATGGTTTAATGGGGCAAAACTTTGAGAAAAACAGAATTTATGAATATTGCGCGGAAGAGCTCAATGGTCTGTGATATTCAGCTGCCAATGAATTCTAAATTTTTGAAAAATGTGAAGTTTTTGAGTTTTGTTTTAGATGATAAACACTCCCTTTCCAGGCAAGTTAGTTCAGTGTGCGCACAGTGTGTACAGATTTTCGGTCACAATTTGTAAAAATTTTCAGATTTGACCAACTTTGAGTTTTGACAAGTTTCAAGTTTTCTCAGTTTCAAACGTTATTTCTTGTTGTCTGATGGATTTTGTAGCTGATTTGAAGTGGCACCAACAGGAAGATTCAACGAATACATCAAACTCACAGAACGAAACCACTAGAGTACTGTTGTTGGAGAATGTCGATGTTTCTACCGGCGAAGTGCCCGACGTGTTCGAAAAAAGCCTCCAAAAAGCTAACAATCTAATGGGACAGCATGAATTGAAAATGAGACAACCTGGACGTCTGAAAAACAGACCGACGTATATAGATGACTATTGATAGATTTTAAAATGCGCGGGAACACTGTATTGATAATTGAGTACTTTCTGTTGAATCGTAATTGCGCAAAAACGAAGTAAAGTGCTATGTGAATCAAATTGGTTCGGTTCTTTGTTAATGGCACAAAATGAGTAAATTGATGGGCTGGAAGCTTTTTTTCTTTGAACTCTAATGGGTTCAACCAATTGACAAATTTAGTCTGAGCATGTACAGCATGTCAAAAATTAATCAATATGTTCAGGCACATTACAGGTTGAATTTCTGCACAAGCTAATTTAAAAATCAAAATAAGAATTTTATGGAATTGTTCGGAAGAGAACGAAAATAGCGTTTTACTATGCAAAACCAGTGGTTCAGTACTGGGTAGAATAACAATGTAAGGTATCATTTCTTATTCGTACTGACAATAAAGTTCATTTAGCATAAAAAAACCAAAAAAGCCCCAGCTCACTTTCGTAAATTGTACAATTGCGCTTGGGTTCAATCATTTTTATTGGAGAGCTTGAAAAAGGATACGAAAAGAAAGAATTAACGTACACAATTTTTTCTGACTTATCTAATGGGTTGAACCAATTGATTTTTTGTATTCTGATTATGAACAGCACTGCAGGACTCGTTTTGTTCAGGCACATCACATGCTGAATTCTTGCATGCTTTATGACAGACAACAGGAAATGAATGCTATGCAAAACCAGTGGTTCAGTACTGGGTAGAATAACAATGTAAGGTATCATTTCTTATTCGTACTGACAATAAAGTTCATTTAGCATAAAAAAACCAAAAAAGCCCCAGCTCACTTTCGTAAATTGTACAATTGCGCTTGGGTTCAATCATTTTTATTGGAGAGCTTGAAAAAAGATACGAAAAGAAAGAATTAACGTACACAATTTTTTCTGACTTATCTAATGGGTTGAACCAATTGATTTTTTGTATTCTGATTATGAACAGCACTGCAGGACTCGTTTTGTTCAGGCACATCACATGCTGAATTCTTGCATGCTTTATGACAGACAACAGGAAATGAATGCTGTGGAATTGTTCGCAACAGACTAAAACCATTGTTTACTATTTAAAACTCATAATTCAGCACTGGTTGAAAAATCAGTATACTGTATTAATTCTTATTTGTACTGACTGTGAAGTCAAGGCTATTATTGTAGACCGAGCGGGAGCAACACAAAAAGCAGTTCTTTGAAATTTTATTACAGGATTCATTCTTGATCGTGAATATCTAAGATAATTGGCTGACTAATTTTTTCGAATTATGCTAGAGTTTCAAAATCGTTTTCAATTTTTTTATTGTTATATCAATTTTAAAGATATATATATATATATATATATATATAATTTGCACGAAAAATTGACGAGCTAAAGGGAACAATAAATAGAAAAAAAAACTGTGAAATCACAATAATAAATCCCATGTTTTTGATAGGGAATTTCGATTTTTATAGTAGTTTTTATATCCGCAGCATTTGATACAACCGACCTTGATATACTTCTGTCTGTTCTGGAAAATAGCCTAGAAACTGAGCATTGTGTTCTCAGTATTATTAGGAGCTACCATAGTGGTAGATCGCAAAAAGTTTTAATTGACGACACTTTTTCTTCAATGCAATCAGTTGAAACGGATGTTCAGCAAGTTTCTGTTTCAGGCCCTCTTCTTTTTGATTGTTATCTGTTACCATTAGAGCTTATATTTGTGGAGCTCAACATGAATTATCATTTTATGCTGATGATATGGTTGTCCATTTTGTCTACAACAACAATGAGACTCAAGAAGTTTTTTATTCAAATTCGGCGCTCTGCAAAAATGGTTTAATGGGGCAAAACTTTGAGAAAAACAGAATTTATGAATTTTGCGCGGAAGAGCTCAATGGTCTGTGATATTCAGCTGCCAATGAATTCTAAATTTTTGGATAATGTGAAGTTTTTGGGTTTTGTTTTAGATGATAAACCCTCCCTTTCCAGGCAAGTTAGTTCAGTGTGCACAGGTGGTTGCTATTTTATACGTAAAATCTATTCCATCAGAGACTCCAATCCAAAAGATTCATGAATTAATTTAATGAGAGTTCTAATTCTCACTAGGCTTTATTATTGCAATTTGCTTTATTATGGGTTGCCCGACTTTCTCCTTCAAAAGTTACAACCGGTAATGAACTTTGCGTGCAAATTAATTTTTAGACTATCACCTGGCACACCAACTTTGTATTTTATTAAGCGGTTGCAGTGGTTATCTGTACGAAAACGCATTATTTTCGAAACCATTCTGACGGGTCATCGTCTGGTTGACGATCCGCAGATGGTTCCACACTATCTTAAATCTCTATCATCTCGAAACGGCAAAGTGACAAGATCTCACTACAATTACAACTTTCAAACTCCAACATTGAAGACAACATTTGGACAAGGATCATTTAGTTTTGCTGTCCCTCACGAATGGAATCTTTTTGAGTCTTTTCGATCTTTTTATAGTAATTTTTATACAAATGATTTTTCCATGGAGCGTTTTTTCTTCACATCAGATGGGGGTGTCTGTGAAATGAAAAAACACGCTGGTTAGCTAAGTCATTTTTCTCTCTTGAATGAATTAACTTAGTGTTCAATCACATTAAAAAAACAAGCCAAAACCTTCTAGGTTTTTAGCATGCCATGTTTTTATAATAAAAACATGGTATGTTAAAGCATTAGAAGGCTTTCGCTTATTTAAATTGTCAAAACTGATTAAAGAGTAAATTTGATCAATTAAAAGAGAAAAACAATCAATATCTGAAGAATTTTGTAGCAATAATTAGTTAACCAGCATTCTTATTCATTTCACAAACAACCAAATATGAGGCGGGAAAGTATTCCACAATAGGAAGTAATCAGGGAAAGTACTTAAGAAGTCCCCTAATCCATGAGAGAAAGTACTCAATCAGAAGTTTTGAGGGCTTTGTTTTTCATTGCGGAACTGAAAAACAGAGATTGCGAGTATCAGTTTACATTTTAACTAAAATCGTTTTCTAAGTGATGTTCTCAAAAGACTGCAGTTAAGTTTACAATGATGCTTCCAAAAAAATATTTCAGGTTCAAAAAATAAAAAAGCTGGAAAAAATTGGTGTCCGAGAATTATAATGAGCAAAATTTTGAGTGGTTGCTAACATTTCTTGTCAGGATGCCTTTGTTAATAACTTTGAATTTCAAAGACTGGACAAGATCCACAGCTGTCAACTGAATTAAAAACTGAAAATAAAAAATTAGAACCAAAATGAAAAAAAATTAAATGGAATCTGTGGCTAAGAAGCGAGTTCGGTGCTCTTTATAATTAAGAGCAAGTGCACACTGCATTTTGCATCATTTTTGTTTCTTCAATTATATTTATTATTTGTGCGATTTACATTTAGTGAGATTTACAACTCTGAGAGGAGGACGGACGCCAGTAGAGCAGAACTGCGTAGTCAGAACAGGAATAACTTAAAATGACACTCTCTGTCATATATTTCCCGTGCTTTGATTGAACGGTTCTGTTCTCATCATTAAAAAATATTTAATGTAAAAAAATTTCGCAAAAGGGCGTAACAAAGGTCTAGTTGGTTGCAACCTCCTCTTCCTACCCGTTGCAGGTGGTTGCAGCCACGGTTTTCCGACAATTATGAAAGAATAGCTCTGAAAGATGGCTGAGTTTTTTTCAAATTTTCGTTACATCATTGAACTAAAATTAGCAAAACCAAAATAAAAAAAGTTAAAACTCAATAAAATCTTTGGCTCAGAAGCAAAATCAGTGCTCTTTATAATTACGAGCAAGTGCAAACTGCTTTTTGCATCAATTATATTACTTTATTTATGTTTATTAATTGTGCAATTGTACATTTAGTGTTATTTACAACTGTGAGGGGAGGACGGACGCCAATAGAGCAGAACTGCGTAGCAAGAACAGGAATAACTTAAAACTTAAAATGACGCTCTCAGCCACATATTTGCGGAGCTTTGATTGATAGATTTTACTCTCATTATTAAAGAATATATAATTTAAATAATATTCAAAAAGGTCTACAGGTGTTTGCAACCTGTAACGGCTGCTTTGCTATCAATATAAAGGAAAACTTTACACCGCCCAGTTGGTTCCAGCGGTTTCATATCTGTCGTGATATTGTGTTTTTGCAGCTAAGTTTTGTGAACTGTATTATCCGCTATATGTAAAATCGCTAATATGATCTACAGAAACAAGACACGGTAACAACTAATTTCCCGTTCAAGAAATTCTGCTTCCATACGCACTGTAAGTCAGTTTAATAAGACCAAAAATGCAAATTTCAACTGATTTTTGGTGGTTTCTCAAGCTCTGTTTATACTGCCGTACATGCCAAAATTGCATCTCTGATTGGTAGTAGATCACTCTGTCGTAAAACTCTCTAAATTCAATGAGTTTGAGGTTAAGGATACCTTATACGGTGCCCCGCACTCTCTGAAATCGTTAAAAAATTTGCAAAAATAATCGAATCTGGCATATCAATTTGGGTATGTCTAGGTCCATTGCAGCTAAATTTGTGTGATTGTGAACGCGTGAGTCCGTGCCAACAATAGTCTAGTTCGAATTTGAGTTTCAATTCAACTTCATGTACGACGATTACGTACTAATAATAGATACTATATACAAATATTGAACAAGATGAACAAATCCGTATGGCTTCGATAGAATGTAGCACTAAACTTTGCTTGTCATGCTATTCTAACTTCAATGCATGAAATGGCTTTGAAGCGCATTTCAGTTTGGTTGTTGAGTTAGTAAGCACTGCCACCACATCACCTGCCCTGTTTTCCATAGCAAAATCATCTCTTCCAGGTAAAACTGGGATGAGCTTCACTACAGGTCTCTTGTAAACTCCTCCGTTTGTTCAAACTATCGGTGATCAAACCACACAATCAAACCCATCGATTGTCTCCGTAACTTGACCTATATTATAATATCCACGTTTGCTGCTGTTATCGATTGACCCAACGGAATCGCCTTCTTTAAGAGTTTCGTTCGCCGTAGATCGCCATTTTTGCCGGTTATTCAGAGTTGGCAGATATTCTTTACGAAATCAGTCCCGTATGAGATTATCATAGGCTTGAGTTTGTCACAAGAGCATTCGATGATCCACAAACTTTTCTGCGCATGGTAGATAGTGCAAGCAAATGTTCTTGTTGCTGAGCAAAAAGTGATTGGGGGTCAAAGCTTCCAAGTCATTAACATCTGAACTTACTGGAGTCAAAAGTCTTGCGTTCAATGTCTGCTCTAAAATAGACATCGTTGTTGAAAGAACGTCCTCTGTGACTGATCTGTTCCCCAACACTGTCCTCCATACATTGCTTTCTTGCAACTTCTCGCTAACCGTTCCCCTTCTCCTCCAAAGTGAGGTGGTGCGGGTGGGTTGAACTTCCATCTGATTCCTCTTTGAATTAGATGTTCTTTGATCCTTTCTTTGTACCATGCCGCAATGTACTCTGCAAACTCTCTTTCAGCTCCTGCAAAATTTGTCCCGTTGTCACTGATGAGTGTAATCGGTTTGCCTCTTCGTGCAATAAATCTTAAAATTGCATTGAGAAAACTATCTGTGTCTAACTTGGGCACAATTTCTATATGCATCGCTCTCATAGTTAGACCTGTGAAGAGACAACAGCGTCGCATTTCTTTTCTTTGACCAATCTTCACAATGAACGGGCCAAAGTAGTCAACTCCAACATCTGTAAAGACTGTTGAAGCATCCAACCGCTCTTAGGGTAGATCTGCCATTACTGTTGCTATCGTTTGTGCTCTGTTTTTTCAACAGACAATGCCCTTGTTTTTTATTGGTCTTATGCCAAGGATTCAAATTTTTTTCTGAAAAACGTTTCTTACATGCTCAGTTCCCTCGTGTTGATTGTCTTAGTGCTAGGTTCGCGAGAATAATTCAATCGCCTGATGTTTCCATAGTAGCAATAGTGGTGTCGTTGCATTGAAATCCAATTGTCTTTTGCCTATTCTGCCTTTGGCGCCAATAATCCCTTCTTCATCTAGATAATATTAAAATTTTAGGATTTTGCTGCCTTTGGAATTTCCTTTTCAGCTTTCAGAGATTGTATCTCTTCACCAAACTGTTCTCGTTGTAGTAACTTGAAGGTGATTGCCTTTTGTGTTTGCTCAATGCTCGCTGTACGTATGCCACTGTATTCACTATTCTGTTAAATTTACTGACTCGTTCCCACTGAATAATTGCTTTTTATTCTTCAGCCTGTATCATGAAGACTGATGAGGGTATATTCTCTTCATCTGAGGCAAAGATTAGGTTCATTTTCTCTGGCCAATCGCTCTCTGGTCGCCTCAACCAGATGGGCCCATTGAGCCTCTCACGTTTCTTAAATAACTCAATATCAATTGCTCTGGTGTCCATTTCCGCTGCGTTGTTAATACCGCTCACATGTTTCCACTGTGAAATATCAGTTGTATCCAGTATCTAAGCTACTCGATTGGCCACAAGCACTTGTTGCTTGCGATGTGAATTTTGTCCATTGCAATACCGTAGTTGAGTCCGACCAAAAACTGCAACTATTCATCTTTATTTTGTTTTCCTTGACTATCTGTTCTTTCAACCTACCTGCCATGACTATCGATTGTAATTCCAGTTGGGGTACCGAAAGATTTCTCATCGGTGCCACTCTGCATTTTTTGATGGCAAATGCTAAGTCAGCTGAGTATTCTTTTGATATTGAACGTAAACAGACCACTGCACATATCATGTCTTCAGATACGTCAGCAAACATATGAAGTTTGGTTTTATCCCTCTCTCTGTTTAAAAATCTTCTATCCACGCTTGTTTCAGCTGCAATTGGTAGTTGCACTTTCCGTCTCAGGAAATTTGTTCATCAGGCTCCACTTCTTGGTCCCAATGTTGCCCATTTTTGTCCAGATACTTTTCAGAAGTGGTCTCATGTGAACAATGAACAGAGCAAATAATCCGATCGGGTCGAATACTGAAGAGACCATTGTCAAAAGTGCTTCTGAAGAGACCATTGCTTCAATTTCCTCGTTTGTAACTCTGCACACTTGAAGACTATCATCATTAGCAGTCCATTGTATTCCTAGCACTCTAGATCCCTCTGTTTTGGGTTCAACTTTGACTTGCTTCGTGCTGCTGATTGACTTCAAGTCTTCCGGGATTGCTTTGGTAACTCCATCGTTGTTGCTTATCCACTTCTTCAGTTCAAATTCATGTAGTGGATGAAGAAATTGTTGTTGATTGAACACTTCAATTGCTTCTTCAGGGGTTTCTACCGATTTGATGAAATCGTCCACGTAGAAGTTGTTTTGTATTGCTTTTGCTGCGATTGGATAATCTTCTTTGTTGTTCAGTCCCACTCGCTTTAGAGCAGAGGTTGCACAAATTGGAGAACTCTTAGCTCCAAAAACATGACTTTGATATTCGTATACCTAAACCGGTTCATTTGTCCTTGGACGCCATAAAAACCCCAAGCAACTTCTATCCTGATCGGGAACTTGCACCTGTAGAAACATCAATTGGATGACAGGTGTCAGGGCTATTGGTCTTTCGCGGAATCTGAAAATCGTTCCAATCAACCCGTGTAGCAGGTTAAGTCCTGCTATTAGCTATCGTTTTGGCATACTTCTTTGTAGTTTGATCCATTATTGCAAACAAGTGTGACTTTGCCAGGCTTGTTCGGGTTAAGTACTGGATGGTGTGGCAAATACCATTCTTTTCCAAAGGTGCTTTTCGTCTAATATTGCTTGAATTCCATTTGTACATCTGTATCTTTTGACTGTTGATACAAAATTTTCAGGTTTGAGTCCATTTGGGTTCTGCGCTCCATTGAGTAAAGCTGACCCAAGGCGGAGCTTTTGTATCTCTTCACCAAACTGTTCTCGTTGTAGTAACTTGAAGGTGATTGCCTTTTGTGTTTGCTCAATGCTCGCTGTACGTATGCCACTGTATTCACTATTCTGTTAAATTTACTGACTCGTTCCCACTGAATAATTGCTTTTTATTCTTCAGCCTGTATCATGAAGACTGATGAGGGTATATTCTCTTCATCTGAGGCAAAGATTAGGTTCATTTTCTCTGGCCAATCGCTTTCTGGTCGCCTCAACCAGATGGGCCCATTGAGCCTCTCACGTTTCTTAAATAACTCAATATCAATTGCTCTGGTGTCCATTTCCGCTGCGTTGTTAATACCGCTCACATGTTTCCACTGTGAAATATCAGTTGTATCCAGTATCCAGTATAAAAACCCCAAGCAACTTCTATCCTGATCGGGAACTTGCACCTGTAGAAACATCAATTGGATGACAGGTGTCAGGGCTATTGGTCTTTCGCGGAATCTGAAAATCGTTCCGATCAACCCGTGTAGCAGGTTAAGTCCTGCTATTAGCTATCGTTTTAGCATACTTCTTTGTAGTTTGATCCATTATTGCAAACAAGTGTGACTTTGCCAGGCTTGTTCGGGTTAAGTACTGGATGGTGTGGCAAATACCATTCTTTTCCAAAGGTGCTTTTCGTCTAATATTGCTTGAATTCCATTTGTACATCTGTATCTTTTGACTGTTGATACACAATTTTCAGGTTTGAGTCCATTTGGGTTCTGCGCTCCATTGAATAAAGCTGACCCAAGGCGGAGCTGTATTTGCTCGGTAGGTTTGACTCTGGTTCACTCCATAGCATTCACATTTCGTACCGCTCGCCTGTGAACCTTGTCGTACTCTCTAGCATCTTTTGTGCATGCAGTTCCTTCTTTGACTGACTGAAGACGTTAATTGTGGGAGCATTGGTTTCTATGTCCCATCTGGTTTGGATATTCTCAGCCATTTTAAAAACTTCTGTGAAGGCAAAGTGACAAATTGTTTGTCATTTCGCCTTCAAACCGTCATGGGTCCACTGACTACCCATCCCAGTTTGGTTAGATTGGCAAACGGTTCACTTCGTGTTCTTATCTTGTATCCCAATGGGCGTTGTAGCTCGTAGGCATCTTGACCAGGGATGATGCCAACTTCCATAAAGATGAAGCTTTTGTCGGATAAAACACTCAAGTGATTGAAGTTTTGCTTCAGCTTGTTGTAGTTATAGTTTGTGTTCCCAGGGAGATTGACGGGTGTGCAAACGCTTCTCTTGATTGCACCTTTGAATCTTTGAATGTAGTCCCTTTATTTTGAGAGGAACCTTTTCTGTCTTCAGATCTTTTTTCCCTGAATGCCAGCTGTGTTGAGCGTTACATCAGTGCCTTTGGTTCGTAACTTCTCTTGAACACTTTGATCGATGAATGGAACCTTGATCCACCACCGAGAAAAGCATATGTGTTCAGCATGTTGCCACCGCTCTGTATTGAGGTAGGCACCATCTGAAGGAAGGTTGTAGCTGCGTTACTCTAGTTGATTGTTGCTGCGCTTACGTTGACCGCGTGATTGCCCTCTTCTATTTAGTTTTCTGAGTGTAGCAATTTGTTTTGATGCATCCATTGATAACATACTTTGAGCTTACAATTTTGGATTTCACGTCTTTTGCCTAGACATTCGTAACATAAGCGTTGCTTCCTCACTGCTGCGTACCAATCACTAACCCTCATATTCCTGAATAGTGGACAGTTGGAATTTTTATGAGTTCCATCAGCTAGCGGACAGTGATCAGTATGCATTCGCTTTGTTTCTTACGTTCGAACTAGCATTGAAGTTCGAGGTTTCGGATAACTCTTTGTCTCTCTTCGTGCTTCTTCGGTCTTCTCGTATTCGTTTTTCCTTGAAAGCTGAAAACCCTTCATGCACGAGTGCCATCCTAGATAGCCACGGTTTAGACATGACCAGATCAGGCCAATCGTCATCTTTGTCATCAACATAGTACCACCACTTCTCTTTGAGAACATGAGGCAGTTTGTTTACTGCCATATACAGTGTCGAGCTTGATTGCCAATCTGCTTCTACTCTTTGAGCACATTCACAATGTTCGACAAAAATTGCGAAACTCATCAGACCTGTTGAGTCGTGAGCTTTCACCTAACTTGCTTTGCAAAAGACTCTTCAGTTGTGCATCAATGATCCAATGAGGCCTTGCAAACTTCTTCTCCAGAATGCTCCATGCAACACCATAGAATTGTCCAGAATAGCCCATTCCAGAGATTGCTGCCCTAGACATACTAGACCACACCGCCCATTCGAGAGGGTTTCTATGGAAGTTGTTCAACTTCAGCTTTGGTAGGTTACTGCTACCTGAATAACCACTGTTGTATCGTAGAACAACCCTGGGGAGAACGTCCCAATCTTTAACAATTGAGAATCAGTCTCGTGATCTGCGACATCATGAGAAGTGACTATGCCTGTTCACTTCAGGGTTTGCTTCAAAGCGAGCTGTTGATCGATCTGAGGTTAGAAGGCTGTCCAACCTACTGGCCCAGTCTCAGACATCTCTCTTCTTTGGGGTCCAGCTGAAAAGTGATTTTCCTCGGGCACTACTTGATTAGGAACCAACATCTTCACTCTCTAATGCTGTTCTGTTCACCGTGAGCTCTAGCTCACACTTTTTCCTCCAGTAGATGATGCTTGGTTTTCAGTTCTTTCATTTGAATATCCAGCTCTAGCTTCCTCCACTTTAACAGTGCCTGTTCTAGTTGCCTCTTAGTTTTGAATTCAATATCGAATTTCTTCATCCTTTCCTTACGCCTTTGCTTTGCTGACGATGTTTCCGAAACATTATCCGTATCTGGGCCGCTTGCTGTTGCTCCTTCCTGCACTGTTTTGGCAACTGGATTGTTCGTTGGATAGTTGTTTTGAACTCGCTGTCGTTCACTGCTTGAGTTGTGTTGCTTTGCTCTGCATTCATTGCTGGTTGCCTGCCTTTGCTTATATATACCAGCCAAACTTGCCTTAAACTTTTTTGTCTCTTTCAGATGTTCTTCAACAAAATTTGGTTGGTATGGCAAAAGCTTTTTTCGACGCTGCAGTTATTTGGGTATTTTTTCCTCTAAAAAGTTAACAGTCTGTTGGTAGAGGACCTTTAGTTTGTTGGGTTGATCAGAATCTTCAATTATTTTGCAGCCAAGCCTTCGTTTAGTGTTGACTTCTTCCACTAAATCTTGAAACTTCTTGTCGTATCTTGAAACCTCTTGGGCTGTTGATTGAATTTCCTCTCTGTTGGTTAGACTTGAATTGCCTGATTGCTGTTTGCATTTGCTTTGCTGATTTCTTTTGAGCAGGGTTTGCACTTCAATTTCTTTATTGAATTGCACTCTTCTCTTCACCTCACTGGCCTGTTGCTGTTGATTTATTCGATTCTCTTCGGCACTCTTTTCATCAGATTGGACAGCAGTTTGCCATCCACTGTCCTGGTGGGCGGACCAAATGTAACGAATGTTCTCCCATCGAGTTCAAAGAAAATTTTACACCGCCCAATTCGTTTCAACGGATTCAAATCTGTCCGGATATTTTGTTTTTGCAGCTAACTTTTGTTAACTGTTTTATCCGCTATATGTGCAACCACTAATATGATCTACTGAACAACACAAGATAACATGTAATTCACCACTCGAGAAATTGTGCTCGAATACGCACTGTATGTTAGTATAATAAGACCAAAATTGCAAATTTCAACTGACTTTTGGTAGTTTTTCAAGATCTAGTTATACTGCCGTACATGCCAAAATTGCATCCCTGATTGGTTGTAGTTCACTGTGTTGTACAATTCTCTGAATACAAAGAGTTTGGGTTTCGAGATACTTTATACGGTGCCCCGCTCTCTCTGAATAGGCAAAAAAAGACAAAAAACTCATCGAGTCTGGCATACCTATTCGTGTATCTATTACTCCGTTTGCGCTAAGTTTGTGTGATTGTGAACAAGTGAATCCGTGGCATCAATTGTGTAGTTCGAGTCTGAGTTTCAGTTTAACTTCATGTATGTAATACGTACTAATACCTACTAATAATAGTTACTGAATATAAATATTGAACAAAGTGAACAAATCCGTATGGTTTCGATAGAATATAGCTTTAAATTTTGCTGGTCATGCTAATCTATCTTCAATGCTTGAAATAGCCTTGAAGCGCTATTCAGTTTGCTTGTTGAGTTAGTAAGCTCCGCCACAACACAACCTCCTTCTCCCCGTTAGGGGGTTGCAGCCACTGAAATGCCCAGTAGACACCGGTTCAAAAATTTTTTCGACAATTATGAAAAAAATCCACTGAAATGTGGCTGAATTTTTTCAAAATTTCGCACAAACAATTGACATTCTATTGCGCTTAAATTGTGCTGAATTCGCTTAAACTTTGTAAGAAACGCGCTGAAATTTTATAGTTTCAACGTGTCCTCAAAAACCCTGAAATTTTTAGACGCATGCGCTGAAACTTCATTGAAACCTTGTGAGAAATGCACTTAAAAAGTGCTGAAACTTATTCAAGACATTTGGTGAAAATTAGCTGAAGTTTTGAAAAATTTGCGCTGAAGATGCCTGAAATTTATGTATTCAGCACTTTCACAAAGTGTCAGCGCATTTAGCGCTTGTTTTACATAATTCCAGCGCATTTTTCTACAAAAAATTTGCTGAAACGCGCTGACATCTCGACCCGAGCCTCAAACCGACGACACAGAAAATAGATCATCAAGATAACCGAGCCACAACTTCATAGCTTTGTAGTACTTAAATTTGAACCAATCTGAATTGTTTGACAAAAGCATTATTGATCTTTCAATTTTAATTTTTCTTCTTTTTTTGTTGCGCCACGTTCGGCTCCAATTCATAGCTAAACGTGTGTAATGTTTATTGAATTTTACATTTTAGGCGTTTAATATACCGATAAGTTGCTTCAATTTCAAAACTTTGATCCGATCGATCGAAAGTGTAGTTGACGAAGGTAAGTAGAATGAATACGTACGACTGTCTATGCTAACGTAATAATACGACGATGTTTAGAAGTGCCAAAACTGGAATTGCCCCAGGCAAGAACGGATGATTATCCTGCAAGATTTTGGCAAAAAATGCTTATCTTGGAAAATTCTGGCAGAAAAAAGGCTTATAATGAAAGATTCCTGGCAGGAAAATGCTTATCTTGCAAGATTCTGGCGGAAAAATGATTATTTTGCAAGTTTCAGGCAAAAAAAATTGATCTTGCAAGACTTTTTATCTTGCAGAAGAAGGGTTATCTTGCAAGATTTTGGCAGAAAAATAGTTATCTTGCAAGGTTCTGGCAGAAAAATAGTTATCTTGCAAGATTCTGATCGACAGAAAAATGCTTATCTTGCAAGAATGTGGCAGAAAAATGGTTATTTTGCAAGTTTATGGCAGGAAAAAGGTTATCTTGTAAGATTCTAGCAGAATGGATGGTTATCTTGCAATATTCTGCCTTAGTCTTTCAAGATAACGATTCGAAGTCAATTGGTGTCTTTTTAGGAGCAACCGCACTGCAAATAGCCGCATTAGTTATCAACTAATGCCCGCGCAGATAATTTTCAAATCGAAAATATCACGGTGGTTACTAGTTCGGTTGCGGTTGTGATAGATTCATATTAGGTCCCACGCGCAGCTGAGTCGTGACCATATCCCGTAATTATCGTCTTTTGCTTGAAATTGATCTCGCCAAAATTATCTTGTACTGATAAAATCCAAAATTTCGCCACTTCATTGTGATTGGTTCAGAAATTTTGTGCTAATTTTTGCTAAAGTGATCTTGTTGGCTCAGAAATTTATTGACTCAAAGATTTTGGTACTCTTTTAATTGACGCGCATAGTTGCACATCATCTATACACATAGGCTGTGATTTGTTCATAAAATCGATTGAAAGTTTGTTCGATCTTCGCATTACTCATTTGTTTTCAAATAGAAGGAGATTTATTTGCATGTTGAGGGTCTAAGCAGGTGCAAATCAGATATGTTTCAAAATACCAGCATGTTTTTTAACATTCTCTCATTCTTTCTGGTTTTTCAAGGTTTGCCTTTTATTCGCACTATAATTTCAAACACCCTATTGATTTTGTCTAACTCAAGTTGCAGTTGGTTCTATTCAAAAAAAAGCAAAAAGAAATCTAAGGATACGTTTCCTTTTCTTGAATGAGATAATGTTTCGTTTAGTGCATCAATTTGGGTCAATTGACGCCAACCCAGTCCACATTTTTGTTTCCGCCTAAACTTGGTACGCAACAAATAATACTTCTCTCAAACGAAAATCTACAACTGAATTGTAATTCGTGGAATGATAATAGGCGGAAAGAAAGCAAGAAACTTTTTAATTTCTGAACAATTAACAAATTACATATCGTCCAATTTGTTATTGTCTGGGTAAACATAAGGGTAGAAAACGCGTGATGCAATTCCACACTGGTTGTTCTTGTTCCTGGACATTTTGATATAACCCTTTTCACCCCAAGAAGTCCCCCAGCTGTTCTTGACAAGCCAGTAGTCCTTTCCATTTTCTTTCCCGTACCCGACAATCAACACCCCGTGGTCCAAATCTTTTGAACTGCAGTTTGGTTCGTCATAAACTCCTGTTCAATCAATGTATTGTCATAAGTTTTTTTCTACAAGTAAATTAAAGTCATTTGGCACAACGTCGAAAACCTTCTGCATGTAAGTGCCACCCCACCCTAGTCTAGACCTCGACCTAAGAAAAGACCATGCTCGACCAAAATTGGGTTGAGTATGATTAGACCATGCTGGACCCAAAAAAGCTATGAAAAGAGTTTTGCTAGATTTTAAGTCAAGAAAAAATGTTTTTGCGGGTCTTTTCTTCACCGCGTCAACTCTTATGTCAAATCATGGTTCGCTCTAAAGTCTTATCGTGGAACTGCATCTCCGTCACAAAACTTTCTACTGCATTTTTATAGCTCACTATTGCTTATAATGTAGTCAACGTGTATGCTCTTTCGTCTTTTTAGACTACCTAGTAAACCTTTTAAACTACCTTTTTAAACTACCTAGTTCCATTCAATCAAGTAATGTGGTAAAATAGTACAGCTGCGATAACTGCTTTAACTTAAGAATTACAGATTTTCTTAAGACCTTTGACAGTTTTCCAAAGTTGGACTGCGGTAATGCAATGCTGATTCAATGGTGTTTCATTATGTGCAGCTGCAAACGAAAAAAATATATATTCTTTTCAAGCTTGCAAATAAGCAGACTTGTGAAAAACTTTTCGCTCGAATTATGAAAATACAATGGTTGAATCCAAATTCCTATGAAATTAATTTTGCTAGACCCATAAAAAGACATTTACTGAACCTCAACAAAGAACCTCGACTGTGTAATTTTGGTCCATTTTGACCCCACTAATAGACTATTTTGGTCTTTTCAAAAGAACCCCGAATATGTAATTTTGGTCAATTTTTCCCCCCTAATAGACTATTGGGGTCTTTTCAAAAGTATAGGTCTGGACTAGGTTAGAGTGGTTACAGGCGGAGTTTTTTACAAACTCACACGTGTTTGTCCGGGTATGACAAACACGTGTGAGTTTGTAAAAAACTCCGCCTGAAATTCTGGAAATTCTTCGAGAAATTTTGGATATAATATGTCAGAAATACAAAGAAATCCGCTCATTCTTCAATAATTTTAGCTCAAAAAACTGTCAAAATAACAAATGCGCTGAATTACGCTGAAGCTTTGCAAGAAATGCTTTCCAAAAGTGCTAAATTTTCAAAAATAATTGAGTTGATTCAGACTCTAACATTTTTTTAAGTTTAGGTACCAATCACTTAATCAACTTCGCCATTTCACGTATAGAATCGCATATAGTCGCAAGCACCTATAAAATGCAACCTTACGTTCTTGTAACGAATTTTTTTCACTTAAAGTTTAACTTATTTACAACAAATTTAAACTGTATCTGTCCTGAACTTTTTTGGAAAACTGTGGTCTCATAAATGATCTTTTTGTGTTGGTGGAGCGCAGTGCAGTAAAAAATGTCTTTCTTCTTACCTCCGCAATAGTTTTGAAAATTTTTGAAATTTTTGAACACTTATGAGCTTTCACACGACAAAAAAATCACCACTATAAGTATAGTTGCTCCAAAAATATTTATTTTTCTGCCAAATACGAAAAAAATTTTCTACAAAGTAGAACAAAAACAAAAATTCACTAATAACGAGCAATGCTGTAGATTAAAAAAATACTTTGAATGCAATTATAAAATAAGTGTTTAAAACTGCAGTAAAACGTAAGCAAAGCCAGCGAAGAGCACATCTTAATTCGGAATTGAAAGTCAAATTAAAAAGACAGTTTTGAAATTTAGTTGAAAGCAATTCGCGAATCTGAAGTTTAGTTCAAATTAATTGACAATTTTGAAAACTCAAATAAAAACAGAGACATCAAAATTAGGAGTTAGTCGTGGGAGTTATGTTACTAGCATGTAATTTCCTAAAACTTTAAAATAAAAAAGATGATAGAAATTTACCTAACGATAGAGCTTTTTGGAATCCGTACTTGTTTTAAATAAAGCATCATTTTGTTCATATGAGATTTTATTTTTTGGCAAATTAACATCTGATACATTTACTCTGTTTTCAATTAGAGAAGAGCTGGTGTTGTTTGTTGATAATGATCTAAATTATTGTGGAAGGAGAAAGAAAAGCGAGTCTCACATGAGTTTTCGAGTAAATAGGAACTCACATTTTTTACTAAATATTAATTGAATTGATCGGAGTCTTCCATTAAAAACCAAATGCAAGAGGTTATAGCCGCCAAATAGACATGGGTAAAAGGAATTGTTATCAATAAAATTGAAAAAGATTTTTTAGAAAGCAAATGGGGTTTTAAAAAATTAGGAATTTACAGTGGAACATTGAAAAATAATTGAATGATCACAGTTTTTCCACTAATTGATGTAAGAAAAGAACTTAATTAGCGAGAAATTAAACTGAACGCTTTGTACCAGGCAATTGCTTTACTCGACAATAACAAGACTCCCTGCCTAACATTTGCCTTTTAGACATTATTCGACCAGAAGGTCTTGAATTGCGTTTGACAGTCCTGCTACAAAGTAGAGCACGTAAAAGTTTTCAAAAATTTTAGACCGATTTCCGATACCCTAATGATTGGAAAATTTTTTGGATGTCCTTCTTGAGCTAAGTGAATAAATCCCAGCAAAAACAAATTCAATTATTTTGTACTTGCTTTTCAAATGCTCTAAATGTCTCTTGACACTATTTTACAATTTATTGAAGCCGCAGAATTTTTTGTAAGAAATTCGTTAAATTCAATTTCAATTTTAATTAATCTCGTCAACGCATTCGAATAAAAAACAACAACGCTTTTTATTCAAGAAATTAAGTGTTTACGGAGTTGCCAATAGCGTTGTTAAAAAATTTGAGTCTTCTCATGCTAGAAATGACCAATGTGTAATTTTAGTGGACATTTTTCAGAAGGCACACTAATATATTAGAGTGCTACTCAAGCAACCGCATCATGTTTTTTTGCGTTACAGGAACAATTTTGAAGAAAAAAGCACCGATGAAACAAGATGTGTATCTCAAGCAAAACAATCTAGCAATGAGTACCGTTCAAATTTATTGAAGTCTCCAGCAACTCAAAATATTATTTTACGCGAGGTGAAATTCATTGGAGAACATTTAAAGTGAAAGAACACTGCAGATATTTGGGATTGATCTATTTTTTTGTTTTCAATATCGGCTTAATGAAGTTCTTTCAAAAGAGACAATGGCATTCTATTAATACAATTTATACGTTATTAAATACCACTTGGTGTACAATTGGAGAATTGAAGTTGTTCAGATCATCAATACTCTAATGTTTAAAACTTCGTGGTGTTTATTCAAAAAGTTAACGATTCATTACTACAACAGATAAAGAGAAAGATAAATTGGGGAATCAAAACTTTCTACATGAGATTATTAGTGCTCTAATATTTAAATTTTCGTAAATTGTTTATTCCAAATGTTAACGATTCGTCAGTACAACAGATAAGAGAAAGATAAATTAGGGAATCAAAATATTCTACAAAAAAATGAAATTTCAAAATAAGTTTTAAGGTAAGCTGAAGTTTGACCAGGCGAATTGCTAATCACTTAAATGAAGCTCAGATTTTTGAACACGAATAAACTTCCTCCTGAAATACGGAAAAAAACTCTCGAACCAAAATTAAATAATGCTAAAAACAGCGTCTGCTCCAGCAAATTAAAATCGTACCATTCGAAATAAACATTAGCTACTTAAGCAATTTTTTGTATATAGTATAATGCGGAACCCTTATTTTTGATGTAAAGTAACATATTGAGGGAATAGAACGTTTATATCATATCTGATTTCTAATCTGGAACCGGCTGTTTATGAAACTAATTTACAGGTCAATTCGACTGCAGCAATGTAACTGACAGTGACTTTTCTGGAAAAAAATGGAGAACACGATTCTTGTAGAATGAGCTAGCATGAAAAACGTGGGAACAAGATGCGCAAAAATGACATCAGCAAGAGTTTTATCATAGAAGGTTTGCAAATTTTGAACAAAAGCACGACAACCAAATTTGAAAATTTAGCTGAAGTATAGTCATCGTCGTTTTGTCGGAATTAAATCATTATTAAACGCTCTGCTGAAACCTGTGGTATACAAACAAATAAGTTACACATGCACCTATAAAATGGGACCCTACGTTTTTTAAAGAACTTTTTTCACTTAAAGTTTCACTAATATAAAAAAATGCACTTTGGAGCGCAGTGGAGAAAAAATAGCTTTTCTCTTACCTCCTGCATAATTTTGAAAACTCTCGTGGGATGCATCAATCATTGTGCTTGCAGGTCCCAATCGCCCAACCATCGATTTCAATCCAACTTCATCACGATACTGTTTCCAGACTCCATCAACATACGCAACACTGCTTTCCTCACTGAACCTGCAAAAACAGTCTTGCATTGTAGTGTTCTTTACTTTAAATAGGGAACAGATATTAAGTTTTTGAGCGAAATATTCATTATAAAGTTTCCTGTCATTTTCTTTGTCACCAGTCATTTAAAAATGGTAGCGAAAAACTCCTAAAAAGTACTGTAGAATTTTTGTCCCAATTTAAGATCTGTTGCAGCTACTGTTTTTGTGCTGTGATTACGTTTTCTTTTTTATATGACAATGACTAGTAACATCTTTCCATTCATTTAGTTTTAATATTGAAATTCAATTGCTCAAAGGGTTAAATTAGTTGCCGATGATATCAGTATGATATGAGTATGCTCGAAAACCTATAAACTGTGGCTACCAAATAATGAACAAGAATAAACAAGATGGATGTTCGCCAGCAAACTGAATGGAAACTATTCGACAAAAATGTTGCTTACAACTCAAGGAACCAAAAACCAGATTGTTGAAACACATCAGAACAGAACTTTAGTCAAATCGAAATACGTTTCCAAATAATTTAGAAATATTTGGGATGATGAATATTTGAACTCTCATTAACCTATCAAGATTGTTAAGTTAAAATGACCAAAACTTGTCGAAATATTATCCCTCAGTACTGAATTTACTTAATCAATCCCTTCTGGCAAAAGCTTTCAAGAAGTTTGTTTTTAAGCAGAATACCAGTATGGAAATCGAATAAATGGTACTGCATTAAAAACATAATTTCGATCCTTTGAAAAACTCAAAAATTTAACTAAGATTAATATTTGAAAATCGAATTTATATTCAACTCAATTGTCAATTCCAAACTTGAGAAGCGTCGGTTAAAGCGCTGCACTATAAATATTTATGTTAAACTTTTTGGATCCAGCATTTTGTAACTATAGAAACGTCAAATTGGCATTTGGACGGCGTGTACATCATCCCATTTGACTGTTAATGTGTTCTCCAGGGGATGCGAAAGACTTACAACTTAAAAACACTTTGTCCCATGATATATGAAGAATATGGTCTACTTTTGTCTTGTTCGGAGTGAGCTTCCAACACCCTTTTAATAAAAAAAAGCTGTAAGTAGTGGATAAAACTTATTGTTAGATTTCTTTCAAAAACAAAAACATTGATTGAATAGACACCTTATATCCTGTAGTACGTACACAAAAATACATTTAAATACACAAACAAACCCAATTTATACCAGAGCTAAGTTGGTACTAAACAATTATAAGAAGGACGGTGTGGTTCTCTCCTTACTTAATCCAGTGAACGTATCCTAGATATATACTGGAACTAAGGAGACTGAATAAAAAGTACGTAAAGCCAACTTGCGCAAATCATACTAAACCAAAAACGTACCAGATTACTTTTATTAATTTTCAAAAAAAACCAATCCAATCAGTGAAATATATTTACAGATATATACATGATTGATGAGGTGAATTTCCTAGATACCTTTGAGAACACCGCTAATTTTCTAAGTTGATCGAATGTTGACAACTTGGAACTCAAATTTTCTCAAAAATGAGGCTAAAATGAGGCTTCAAGCAGAACACCAGCATGGAAATCGAATGAAAGGCTCTTCATTAAATAACATAATTTCCATCCTTTCAAAAACCTGAAAAATTAACTGAGACTAAGATTAGAAATCAACGGAGTATGAAGGACCGAATGAGAATAATTTTTCAATTATTTGAGTTTCATGCATATGAAGAATTTTTACTCTTAGTTGAGGAGCTTAAACCAATTTCTTCGCCGGTGTATGTGAAAAAATCCAGACATTTCTTTTTTTTTCTTTAAGCAAATAGTCAAACCCTCTCATAAAACATGCATATCATTCCATTTTACTGTTAGCGTATTTTCCTGCAGATGCAAAAGGCTTGTAACTTGAAATCTTTTCGTCCCTTGATATATAAAGAATGTAGTTTTCTTTTAAGTTGTTCGGAGTGATTTTCCAAAGCCCTTCTTACAAATCTGTAGGTGGTGGATGAAACTTGCTATTAGATTCGTTTTAAAAAACAGTGTTTGAATAGACACATTATATCTTTTAATACGTAAACAAAGCCACATGTAAATACACAAACAAATATCATTCATACCAGAGCTAATTTGGTACTTAACAATCATGAGATGGATGGTGTAAATCAAACTAAACCAATAGCATACCAGATTACCAGATTACCTTTGTCATCATTTGAAAATACCATTTAAATCAGTGAAAATTCTTTATATTTATAGATGCTAAAGTGATTGATGAGATGAATTTCCAATATACCTTTCAGAACACCGCTAATTGTCTTAGTTGATCAAATGATGACAAATTTGAACCCTAATTTCCTCAAAATTGAGGCTATATTGCCTTTAAACATTTTTCAAAGTCATTGCAAATTTTTTTTCCAGAAGGCAAAATTTTCAAAATTCAGCTTCGTAATAAAATTTAGATATAGAGGGCTTAAAATTGTTACCGGATAAGTTATCCTGGTGGTGAGCCCTCAGGGAAAGTCGCCTCTTACCTTTTTGAAAACGACAAAAAGCGACTCTTATGACCTTTTGGAACTGACAAAAACCTACGATTTTCACGCTTAAATACCGACGAAAACCGATCAAAACGACGAAAAAAACGTAAGGGTTGTGATCGGTTTTAGCGAAGTAAAACAGACAAAAATCTACAATTTCTTATGTTTGAATCCGGCGAAATTCTCAACACGGGCTATCATCATACACAACAATCTTTAAATTTCAGTTCTTGTAGCAACTTCCATAGGACAGAAAAATGGTCTCAGCTCAGCCCCGACTCATTTCAAAACATGAAGTTAGTTAAAAGTATGTTTAGACAAAGAAACATCATTTTGAAAAATCGGTGCAGTTACGATTATTTCTGATATACCATACTACAGTTCTAACCTAATAAAGGCATAAGTGGCTTTCAAATTTGCCTTCTCCGGTGCGCTACTACTCTTCTATTTATAGAATACCTGAAAAAAAATTGTCAATTGGATTACTGTTCCGACTCCACTTTAGTGGGAGGGAAGGACTATGTACTCAAATAAGTTTTTCTTTTTGTTCAGTTCATATATTAATCGTAGAGAGTTGTGAGTGGCATCATTTAAAAGTCCCTTCAGCGTAGAATATATAAATTAAAAAAAGTCTAGGATTTTTTATCGGAGATTTATCGAAGTTTAATGTTTTGTGGATAGCACACGATGTTTTTGTTCTTTTTTCCGTAATTGTAGCCCATTTTTTTGTTAATGTTACCTAATATGTTAAAACTGTTAAAAGTAACATATCGGTTTTAGATCTAAAGAGAGAGAATGATTGCTAAATGGTTTGATCCCAGTTTTTTTTGCCACATTTTTGCAAGATTTTCAGATTTTCTAATCAAAAATGAGACCAAAAATGCTTTTTAAGACAATTTTTTTTTCACGTTTGCCAGATGTACATACCGGAAAACTGCAAACACAATCTTTTTGATATGCACAAGAGCGTTAATTTTGTTTTCAATTTATATAAGAATATTCGTGAATTAAAATATCGCCCCTTTTCACTATTTTTTTAATCGATATGTATCGAAAATTTATATTTTTTTTTATTTATGACCATTTTGAATATTTTATTTCCCAAAAGATATTTCGGAGAAAATTTGAAACAATTAAACAATTAGGTGTTACAGTTGAACGCGCAGCTATATCGGTGCCAGCTATGTTCTCTTTTTGAAGTTTTATAATCAAAATTTGTTCGGACTCTATTTGGACGCAAATTTTGTTTTTTAGTCTTAGTTAACAACTAAAACGATTTCAATTCAACAATCAATAAATGTGATTCCATTTACCTTCAAACGAGTTCCAATAAGCATAACATATTATCTTTGCAGAATCAGCTCACGGTTGTTAAAACTTCAAAAAAGAGTTCTTAAAAAGATAAACTGAATCCGTGTGCTTTGCCTGCAGTTTACTTTTTCATTCTCATGGTTTAGTCTCGGCAATTGAACAATACAAATGTAAAAATTACAAAAAATTCTTTTAAGATAATAGCGAAATATGTTACTGCTGAACTTTCCCTTTTTTGTTCATGATTTTGGAATCATGTAACTTAGTCTCATGGTTAACAAGTATCATGAACTTTTTGCCGAAGTGACCTTTAATTTTTGTTTTCTTTATCTATTTTGGATGTCTTTAACGTTTAGACTCTCATTAGAATTTTTTTAGTGTTGTTTTAGTCAAAATATCATGTTTTCTTTGTCTTCTTTACATAAACGCGTTGCAAATGGATTCCTTGGAAAAAAACTTTAGACCAAAGTGAAAATTTAAAGTACTCTTATTATCATAGTTTTTGTGGCTTCAAAACTGTTGTAAATTTATTTGTTAATTTTTCAAAATTCTTTAGGTGTGTATTGTTTTTCTGGAGCCTTACTTTTAACCAGCCCAATTGAATTGTTAATCGTTGTCACTTTTCATCTTCTTTCTGTCAATAGGTGAATTAGACTGTGTAAACACAGGTCGCATATTCTGTCTATTCAGCTAAAAACGAAATGTTTTAATTGTTTCGTTTTCATTTAGCCGTTTCTTGGCTTTGATACAATGCTTTTTCATTTTTAAAAAATAATTTTTTTAAACAAATTGATATCTGCGATTTTTGAGGCTGTTCTTTGACTTCCCGCAGTGTCACACTAATTGGGAGCGCCCGATTGCGATGAAAGATGATAGATTACTCTGTGTAAAAACAGGTCTGAATTGTTTACTAAAGAGTTGCAAGCTAACAAGTTTCAATTTCTTACTCAAATGTACGTCAAGACATGTAAATCAGTCTCCATAATGACTTCAGTTGGTACCTCAAGGTCTTAATCACTTAGAAAATAGTTGTTTTTGCTGCTGGAAACGTAACTTTGAAGTTAGTACTTCATACCTCTTCTTTTCTTTGATACGGAGTCTCATCACAGAGAGTTCTCATCTCTTTTTTAGTAATAGCAAGGTTAATTTGTTAGCTTTAGGTGTTATTGGATGCCACTTTGATTTTGTTTTTGTGTTTTCTTTGAAATATGGACTTCAAATTGTGATTGTTAAAATGTTTCTTTTATTTGAGTTTTATGTTTGTCTTCTCAAGTAGTCTCATTATTGGCAAGTGTCGTGGCCCTCTTATGCGGCATTTTTTTTCAATTACTGTTTTCTTTTTATGTCTTCATCATTTGGTAGACTATTAATGTAAAAATGTCGGTGAGGGGGATCGAAACATTATATGCCAATGCACATTACCGAGCTTCCTTGTTTGGATTAGGCAGCCCCAGTTGACAACGAATGGTTATCTTGCAAGATCTTGCAAGATAACCCTTTGTCTTGCAAGAATCTTGCAAGATAACCATTCATCTTGCAAATATGCAAATAAATGGAACATGATCGATCAAGATCAAAATGAGACGCAAACATTGCTTTTCATCAATTTTTGTTACATTGTGATACACAATTACAACCAAAATAGCATCAAATTTGTTTTCTTCCGCTCAAACTAAAAATTGAATCAATTTAGAAAAGAAAGTAAATTGTTTTCCATAGTAGCAAAACAGGAAATTGGAAGCCCGAATTAATGTAAATAAATGAGAGTAACCAGTATTAATACCAACGGCTGTAATAAAATACAGATATCTAGTATAAATTTTGTTTCAAATGATTTCTGAAAACTCATTCCACTATATTTTGGTAATAGTTTGCGCTAAATGAAAGATAATGCGTCTAAAACAGCCAATGATAGCAGAGCTCGACCGGAACGAACTTGCAAGAATCTTTCAAGATAACTATTTTTCTTGCAAGATCTTGCAAGATAGCCATCGTCTTGCAAGATCTTGCCAGATAACCATTTTCTTGCAAGATCGTGCAAAAAAAACCATTTTTTGCAAAAATCTTGGAAGATCTTGCAAGATAAACATCTGGTCTTGACTAGAGAGGCCAATGTCGCGCATTTTTTGGCTGTTTACCTAGTTACCCCTGATTGCAACAAATCCCGAAAAAAAATTTCAACAATTGTGCTCATTTTCAAAATTGTTACAATTACCTAGAAAAATTATAACGGTATAAAAACCGAAGAACTTTGAAGCGAGAACTGAGAATGGTTTTTTGGAAATTATATGAATAACAATAAAAGACCAAATGGCGTTACAAGTTCTGCTTGACAATTAACAGTTATTGAATGTGTCTACCAAGTGTTTTCTCGGGAAAAGTCATTTCTGTTCAAAAAACCCTATGTTTATTGTCAAACTTTTGAACGATTGCATTTCTTCTGTTTGTATATATCCTTCAGGGTTCAATCGTGACAATTTACCCGGTGCCATTTTACCCAATTCCATCTTACCCAATGCTCTTTGATCTTGTCGTTCAATTATCTGATGTTCGGTTGGGATAGTTCCTTATCACAGCCCTCGAGGAATTTAATTATTTAGTCGGCTAAATAGCCGTTCTGGTAATCTTAGTAATAGGGGTAAATTAAAGTTGGCATTGGGCAAAATGGCAGGTGAAGTAAAATGTGATTGGGTAAAATATCATTTGGTAAAATGGCATTGGCTAATACGGAATTGTGTAAATTGCCCTGACACCATCCTTCAGCATTGTCCAATTAATTCTAACCAAATGTGTTTCATACAATAGACAAAGATTTTCCTAGCTTCCTTTTTTTCATGTCTTTTTCAGCCATCTTCTTCGGCAGATTAGCACTGAGGGGGCTAAAATAGCACAAACAATTTGAACGTTTGCTTAAACTATCTTGCAATTGAAGACCACTGGTTTGGAAGACCACCATTTTTAGAAATACTCCACTACGATATAATGATGAGTGATTTTGAATAGTTGCTTTCAAATATTTCAAATACTGATTTCCTCATTTCCGCTTTGGTTGACAAAAGAGAAGCGCTGATGTTCTTCTTTGGGACTATGCAGCTTTGATGATGCAGGAGGAAAACAAATGCAATGACTCAATCAATGGAAGTACTCAATGCTCCAGCCGATAAACATGTCTTCAAAGACACCATGAATGTGCGGCAACGAAAATGCCAGTCATCCAAAGTCAAGGCACCCGACAATGGAAAGCCCTTATGGCAATCCAAAGGCATGCAACAAAACGGTGAATGCATTGAGAGCATCTGAAGGGCTAAGGCTGCAAAACATATCAATTTGATAAAGCAAAACAGCATTAATATAGCTTGTGTTAATTTCACTGCCACTGCGTCGGATAAATTGTGTACTCCATTGAATTTCTAATCTATACAAACAGTCATAGAAACTTAAACGCCATTTAGTGGACCAAGCCAACAGAAGGCACTTTTTAAGTTATGTTAAACGAACTGTTAAGAAATCTCACGTTAACCAATTTGTAGTTGTGAGAGCCCGGCTTCTTGTGGCAATATATATATATATATATATATATATATATATATATATATATATATATATATATATATATATATATATATATATATATATATATATATATATATATATATATATCAAAGCCATGAACGTGTATCAGCTGTTAACTGGAAGATAATAACTTATTTGTTTATTCCCTCATAGAAGCCTACTAAAAAGAACAGAAGATGAAAAGTTTTAAAATTTTTACTTTTCTGGAAAAAGTTATCTTTAAAGACATGAAAACAATCAGCTAACAACTGAAATCAGTGAATAGGCTCGTAAGTTCCTCAAAAACAAGAGTCTATACCTTTGAGACGTCATGTTATTCAGAAATTTTCATAGGACTCGAAAAGAAAAGTCAAATAAAGACAAAAGTGATATAAATTCCGTTAAATTCGTCTTGAAACTGGTGTCGAAGCCGTTAAAACCTATTCTATTCCTTAAAAACTATAAAACGTAACGTGCCTATTCAATGAACACCAATAAAGTGATAGATGCCTATCAATAATTTGATGATGTGACATAACCAGAAAGAAAGAACCTGAAAATGGGCAAATGTCCAAAAACCAAACTTTTCTGAATTTAGTAATTTTTAAGCAAGACGTGCTGAAAACCTAAAACTGCTATTCAAGCCGATACTGTAATCTATTTAATGTGAAGATGCATTCTGTCTTTGCTGAAATTAAGCTGTAAGTTGACCAAAAAATAAATGAAAAATTGTGGCAAAGCTCTACAATCCCTTTATTTTGAAAACAAATGCGTTTAAATGTCAAAACAACAAAAAGCTTCCGATTAAAAAGTTTAAAGACATTAAATGGCCATTTTTCATGAGGCCAACTGGATCTGCAAATAGTGAGCTGTGATTTGAGTTGTTCTGTTCTGAAAAAAAACATAAAAAATCGATAAATTTTCAGATAAATAGACATCCCCTGATTACAATCCACGGATATTCTTGATTTTGGAATTTTACGATGAGACCAAAACTAACCTTGCTATTACTTTTCGCACCCTAAGAACCTAGCCGGGTTCCCAGTTTAATGGTTATAGATAATTTGACAAAAATTCCATATATAAAAAAAAACAATGCTGTTCGTATAGATATCGAGATATATTAGCTAAAAAACGGCAAAATTTCCCATCCAGAAAAGAATCAAAGAGAGTGAAGAGGTAGCTTAGCCTTCTCATGAGTTGAATAAAATTGTTTCAGCAACTTTTAGGTGTGCACTTCCGGTGAATTTAGGCCAATTTGACTAATGGAACTTAAATCTTGCAATTTTCGATGAAAAATGATTGCTTTCTTAAACAAGTAGTTAAAATTTGCGCCACGAAATAGATCTAAAAATTTTGTCGACACTCTTCTATCTTTAGAAAACAAACCAAAAACACCTTTTTGAAACAATTTTAACATATTCTGTCGAAACTGACAAAATATTGGCAAAAATTCAGGAAATTTGAATAAAAACAATGGAAATCTGCCCAGTACTCACAACAATTCAAACCTCGTTAACTCTCCGGAAAAAAAAACGAAAATAAAAAAAATGGTTCCATATTCCGAGCAGGTCGGGCTGTCTAATGATACCACACATCTCTCAACGATGAATATATCGATAGGCCAAAACTGACTGAACGAAAAACCCAATTGAGTATATAGTTCCTCCCCCCCCCCCCCCACTGTAGTGGGTCGGAACAATAATGATACATAAAAATTATATAAAATATGCAGTGTCCTGGCAGTGCTCATAATATTCGGAGCAAATTGTAGCTTGATGACTTTAAAGAACAGATGAGAGTTATTTTAACTTACATTAAAAGCATGTTCAAGAGGAATTAGTTGTGAGTAGTTGTTATTTTTGGTGCTGCTAAATGTCCTGATGACATTCGTCAAGAAATTGAAGAAGTTTATTTAGCTGCCATCTTGGGGTATGGTTTTTTTACCCCGAAGACGGTGCCTCCATACAACTATATTTCCGTTAAGATTACGTTGAAAATTTCGAAAATTGACAGATACCTCATTGGACCCCCTTGTGATTCACAATTGTAATGTCTAAATTTTAGTTTTTGTATGAAGTTCTATGACTATAACATTTTATTAAATACGGTATCACTGAAAATTAAATATAATTTATTGCTCTTGCAAAAACTGTTAAATTGCAACTTTCCTTTCAGGAAAGTTTTAGGATTACAATTTTGGTTAGACAACATAAAACACAGCTGTAATTTTTTTCCGACCCCTCTTGAAATTGACTGAACAAAAAAACATTTGAGTATATAGTACGTCCCCCTACTATATACTCAAATGTTTTTTTGTTCAGTCAATTTTGACGGATCGATATGTTCACTGTAGATAGTTGTGAGTGGTAACATTAAACAGCCCGTCCAGCGTAGAATATGGAATTTAAATAATTTGAAATTCGTTTTCTAGAGCGAGTAAGAGTGCTTCAAAATTTTCTGAATACTATAGTAATTGGAGTTTTTTCTATTCGCCTTTTCCGTAATTTTTGCCTAAAATTTCGCCAATTTTGCTAAAAGATGTAAAAATTGTTAAAAAATAGCACTGTTGGTTTTTTTGTTGAGGACAAAAAATTATTTTTGAAATTTTGGATGTAATTTTTTGGCTGAAACTTTGGCTAAAACTTTCAAAATTCAGCCGTTTTTATCAAAAACTGTCCGAAATAAGCTTTTTTAGTCCACTTTGAAAAAAAAACAAAAATTAAAAAAATTTCGATTCCACATTCTAAGCTGATCGGGCTGTCTAATGATACCACACAGTTCTTAACGATGAATATATCGATCAGCCAAAATTGAACAAAACAAAAACCCATTTGAGTATATAGTTCCTCCCCCCCCCCCACTCTAGTGGGTCGGAATAATATTGATATATAAAAAAAATATAAAATATGCAGTGCCCTGGAAATGCTTGTAATATTTGGAGCAAATTGTAGCTTGATGACTTTGAAGAACAGATGAGAGATATTTTAACTTACATTAAAAGCATGTTCAAGAGGAATTAGTTGTGAGTAGTTGCTATTTTTGGTGCTGCTAAATGTCCTGATGACATTCGTCAAGAAATTGAAGAAGTTTATTTAGCTGCCATCTTGGGGTATGGTTTTTTTACCCCGAAGACGTTGCCTCCATACAACTAAATTTCCGTTAAGGTTACGTTAAAGATTTCGAAAATATAAAACGGCATTTAGTAGACTGCCCCGAAGGCCGTTATTGAGGGTCTTATTGACAGATACCTCATTGGACCCCCTTCTGATTCACAATTGTAATGTGGAAGTTTTAGTTTTTTTATGATGTTCTATGACTATAACATTTTATTAAATACGGTATCACTGAAAATTAAAATTAACTGAGCTCTTTCAAAAATTGTTAAATTGCAACTTTCCTTTCATGAAAGTTCAAGGATTACAATTTTGGTTAGACAACATAAAACAGAGTTGTAATTTTTTTGGTTCCGACCCCTCTTGAGGGGGACGTACTATATATTCAAATGTTTTCTCTTGTTCAGTCATTTTTGACGGATCGATATATTCACCGTAGACAGTTGTGAGTGGTAGTATTAAACAACCCGTCCAGCATAGAATATGAATTTAAAATAATTGAATTTCGTTTTCTAGAACGAGTAAGAGTGCTTCAGAATTTTCTGAATACTAGACCGATTGGCGTTATTTTTATTCACCTTTTCCGAAATTTTTGCCTAAAATTTCGCCAATTTTGCTAAAAAATGTAAAAATTGTTAAAAATAGCACTGTTGATTTTACTGTTGAGGACAAAAAATTATTTTTGAAATTTCTGATGTAATTTTTTGGCTGAAATTTTGGCTAAATTTTTTAAAATTCAGCTGTTTTCATCGAAAACTGTCCGAAATGAGCTCTTTTAGTCCACTTTGCTTAAAATTACCCGAACTACACACTTGAAATCAAATAACGTAATCTTTGTAAATGACAAAAGGCAGGGCGCTAGTTTTACTTCCACTTATATCGGGAGTAGTGTGGAATTAAAATTTTGCTGTTTTTGCCAACTTTACTATATGATTATTAAAAGCTCAGCATTTATTTATAATCTTTTGACTAACAAATTATATAGATCTGCATTATTGGAAACAACTGAGTGTTCTTAATGGGCAACCAGCAATAGCAGGGACGATTATGTTCCAATCCTGGACTGCTACAATCCAATAAATAGACTGTATTCAGTCGGACTTTTCTTCAAACAGAAATTCGATCTTTTCCATGTATATTAAAGAACATTAAAATTCAAATCAATGCACATTGTTGATAGGTTTATAGGTCAATTTGGTTTCCTAAGCACTTCCAAATTACTGTAACTATTTTTTACTCGGATGGTTATGGTCTTTTTGACATTTAAAATGTTTGATTTTTAAATAAACAATGGCCTAATGAACTTCGCCACTATTTTTCTCTTAAGTTGATCAACTTGTACCTTAGTGTCAGCAAAGAAGAATGTTTCTTCTTCCTCTTCTAACCACCAAATTCAAAATTTTTTTTTGCGGTTTTATGGGTTAATTTATAGTTTTCTGGATTTAATACTACTATACTACTAGATTTCCCAAACTCTTTTTTGATTTTTAGGCTTTGACCCGCTTTTCACGGTTGTTTTCTCGTTTTGTCACATTTTCACATTTCTCATATTACATTATTTGCGTTCAAGTTAGGGCACAATTAGGCATATAAAAAATCTTTAGAGGCATATATAACGGTTTAAACGGCTTCGACGCCACTTTCCCTAAGAATTTATTCAATTTTTTTCATATGCCTTCAACTGTCACTTTTGCATTGTTTTCTTGGTCGTATAAAGTTTTCTGCATAATGACAAGCCTCATTGTTTTTTATGAAGGAATAATTGAGCTTATATTCTGATCTGAGTAGATAGATGATGGCTTTCATGACTTCGAAAACAATTGTTTTCAATAATGAAAAAACTTTTCTTAACTTCACATTTAATCCATTTGTTACCTAGTCTCGTTAATCAAAGGCAACATATGAAAATATTGTCATTTTATAATGGTGTAAGTGTACAAAATCTAATGTTTTTTTGTGAATTCGTTATGAATTTAATGGCTTTGACACGGGTTTTCGCACAAAGAAAGTACACTAATTTTTTTATTTTCGTCTGAATTTGACGCTCTTTTGTTAGAAATACGCCACATCTTAAATAATTGCATGTGTCAGAAAAATTTTCAGACAAACTTTTTAATTGTTTCAATTTGTAGCTAATGGCTCTCATGACTTTGAAAATAGTTGTTTTCAAAAAAAATACAAAAATATTGCGTAAATTTACTTTTTTTCCTCTGCTTGTTACCCATTCTCATTGATGAGAGGTCAACTGCCAAGTTATTGGGGTCAGAAGAAGATTCAATTGAATCTAATTTGAGGGGCAAAAATGGCTTTGCGGCTTCGATAGCGTTTGCTTGCAAGTTTCATTTCAATTTATATTTGTTGTCTCTATTTGATCATTTTGTAACCCCATAAAAATCTTGGAATGGAAGCGCATTTGATCATAAACTTGTTGTATTTTTCCA
Organism: Convolutriloba macropyga; assembly: GCF_964194025.1. NCBI lineage: Eukaryota > Metazoa > Xenacoelomorpha > Acoela > Convolutidae > Convolutriloba > Convolutriloba macropyga. Next base: position 30,096,803 of record NC_134474.1, on the reverse strand, counting down.
ATTACTATCTTATGATCTTTATTACTTTGATTTTTTTTAAATATAAGCCTCTTTTAACTTTGCTTTTGATTGCTCCTTTTTTGTCTAATTGTTATCGAGCCTTATTATGGAGTAGTTCCATATATTTTTTTAGTGAAGTAGAAGTTATTTTGTATAGTTTCAGTTCATCTGACGCTATTTTGAATTTGTTAATTTTTTTATAATTGGTTTCGGATGTAATCAATATTTGTTGTTATTGTTGTTTCATTTTGTTGTTCGTCTTGACTTGATTTCTTAGTAATGGTTGATCTCATCATTCTAAAGCAGCATTTTTTTACTCCCCACTGAGTTATATGCGTTCGAGTCGATCTTTTTAATCATACACATTTTTTTTTAAAAATACTAGAATTTTTGGGTGTTTTCTATCTGTTCCTCATTTGGTAGACGTTTATGCCAAAAATGTGGATGAGCGGGGTCGGAACTTTATGTGGAAACACACAAAACCGAGCCTCCTTGTTGAAATATGGGGTCAACCCAGGTGACTATTAAGGCAAGGTGGACAATAGAATATCTGCTGATCAATTTAAGATTTCATGTCAGGGGATTGTTTTTTTATCATAACTATTGATGGTATCAGTTTCCAACAGCCTGATAAATTTTTATTTATCAAAACAATTGCCAGCTTAAAGAGATTTTATTTTTTGCGGCTAACTGAAGAAAATTTAGGGAGAACTGGGCAATTAATATGAATATAACTTGCATCTGAAAGACATACAAACATCCACCACAGAAAGAGCTCAGAGGCAAAAATTTGTGACATATTGGGTGGAGAATCATACTTTTGTTCCGTCGCCTGTGAGCCAATCCCCTGAAAACTGTGGTGACGTTGCCATGAAGATTATTCCCCTGCCATGTGAGATCCATGTTGGTATTCCAAATTGAAAATCAGCTTAGAAAATGTTTCTGATTAAAATATTTTTCAAAATTGAACCTTTGAAACCCACGCAAGTTAAAACGAACAAATGAGCCAATGTCACTTGTATTTTTATCTCTGGATTTCCTATTTAAAGGTTTTTGATTTATTGATACAAGACTTTTTCTTAATTTTTCTTGTTCTAATGCTTTTCAGTTTTAGATTAGTAGTAACAATTACTGCATGAAAGATGGGGGGTTGTCCTCCCATGTAAAAGATAGGGTTGTCCTGAGGTCAACCCAATCTTTTACATTGGATAGGACACCCCAACTTTTTACATGGAATAGGACAACCCTATCTATTACGTGGGAGGACAACCCAACCCTTTATGTGCAGGGACAACCGAACCTTTTACATGGGATAGGGCAAATTAACTTTTCACATGCGATAGGACAACCCAACCTTTTGCATGGGATAGGACAACCCTACCTTTTAAATGCAGGGGACAACCGTACCTTCTACATGTAAAGACAACTCCCTCCCAGTTTAAGCAAATTATTATCCAGACATTTTCCCCCTCAATTTCCCTTTTGAGGAAAATATTACTAAGACTTGACTGAAGGGTATTGTGATACTGTTTGGAAATTACCATTATCGAAATAGTGCGCAATGACAACAATTGCCATGGTGGATTTGGATAAAATACCTGAGATATACAAGAAAGTGAAAAAAGAATACTCACAATACGGCAAAAAAATTTTAGCAACTTGTATGTACTCGGATGATCCTGACCTCGATTTAGAAATTGAATTGAAATTGAGTCCGTATGGTGGATTTATTGTGATCGACAATTCTTCTTTGGCCACTTATTTCAAAAATTTAAAAGTTATGTGTTTGCACGCTATACTTCAAGGCGCGCGTTGTTTTGTTTATGAGTATAGTTAAAAGAGACCCGGCATGTGACTGGTATTTCTTTTAGTCTTAATTAAAATCTTTCAAAAACCGATTATTCAATCGATTGCAGTGTTGACTGCAAAAGCAGTGGCTCTTGATTTTGAAGGATTTCGAAGCAAAAAATCTGTTTTTAATGTGAAAGAGCTAACATAATTTGCCATAAATACACGGACACAATTTCAATCTCACCTCCGCATGCATTCAACTCTCTCATTTTGAGTGAACAAAAATGTTATCAGTGGGTTTCAAAAAATGAATGGATGATTTGGATTAGGAGAGGGAGGATCACCCATACTGTTATCTGCAACAAATTCTACAGAGTGTAGTGCTTCGATTTCCTCCAATAGATTGTAAGGCGAAAGGGGAAGAGAAACCTGACGAGGTGCAAAAATTGCTCCAGAAAGAAGTTACAAACTTGGAGGTGTTGTTATGCCCGAAAAAGTAACATTTGAGTTTTCATCGGGAGACACCAATTTGTGATTTGCATTCAACAGCTTGCCCAAGACAACAGAAAAACAAACATTGTGCGAAGAAGGAGGCCCAAACGTTCCGCTACTAGCTGATCCGTCAACAACCGCAGATTAGAAAAGACAACATCGTCTTCACTCCGCGTGAATTTGTCTCCAAATTTGATTGTTTACAGTTGCCTAACGGCTGAAAATCAATTGGTTAATACACTAGTCAAAGAGGAAAAAATTGACAGTTGGGGACAAATTGTTGTTAGGAAACAGCAAGTTGTTTGCCCTGGAGCCGAAACCAAATCCTTCAAAAGTATCTTTCACTTTTAGTATATTTTCAACTGTACCAGGTCTATGAAAAAATTGCAAAGAAAGAATCTAACTTTTTTCCTTATGCACAAGCGGTCAGTTCAAGTGCAAGTGCCTCTGAACGATGGAAGTCTACCTGAAGATATTAAGCAGCTTGTAGAAAAGCATGTGTTGATTCAATTACGTTTTTCGGGATGGAACATGGCAAGAAAGCAAGCTATACAGTTGCTTACGAAAAAGAGAAGAAAAAAAGACAAGAACTCTCTTTATACAACTTCATGTTTCAGTTGATTTGAAAAAATAGTTATTTTGTTTGAATTCCATTTAGCAAATCCGTATTTCCCATGAGTTCAACTGCGGATCAGTTGGATTCGGGGGTGGCAAAGCCAATTTAATTTTTGATGTGAATAAACAAGAAAAGAGATCTTTGAGATTTTGTAATTCAATAGTGCCACGATCAAAAATTGTTTATTTTACTCAAATGTTCATTATAGTTTTTCTTATTTCAGTATCCCTTACCAAGTTGGCATTTTTCCAATTGGATTGCGAGGAGTCAACAATTTGGTTTTCGCTCCTCTCTTCCACAGTTCGCTACGCGCTTCCAATCCCAAACCTATGAGTAAAATTATTTCAACGAGCGACTGACTCTAAATGGCAATGTCTTGTCCATCTTGTTGTGGCAAAACTAAACTGATTTTCAAAATGTTACTACTTTATTACCTAAATTCGATCAATTTTTTTAAAATCAATCAGCACGAACAACCAAAGTTTGAGTCTTCAGAGAGAAAACAAAGACACAGTTTAAAAAATTTACAAGCCTCGAAGTTGTCTCAGAGTCTACTCGTTTTCGATTATGCATGTGAAGAAATTTTTAACAATAGGAAGTTTTCAAAACTTGCAACTTCAGGTCGTCACCGAAAAATAATTTTCATGTACGTTATGCACAATCTATTCGAACAAACCAAGTGGTCGAGAACAATCGATTTGAATACAACACACATCATTTCATTCCAATGACCTTGTGATGTTCAAAAATATAATTTAATTGGTGAACAGCTTAACAACACACAAATTGTAAAAAAAAGTTACAAGTTAGCTACCAATTAGTTTTTAGGTCATTTATTAATTGATTTCGACCCAACAAAGTCGGATGTTTTACTCTATTGCTCCAACATCGTGGCACCAAGGCCTTCAATTTTCTACGTACCGTCTGCGAAAGCCGTAATTTTAGAATTAATAAATGAGACATGCAAGTATGCCGCGATAAACGCTTCAGACAAGCGACATCAACTTAAAAAAAGATAAAGATAGCTTCTAAAATTTTTATTCCTTTTCTGTGCAAGTGCTTTCTCATCGTAGTCAATGGTATCGTTGCAATTAATGAAAAACTAATCGAAAAACACCAAAAATCATTTGAAAAAATTTTATATATACAAACAAGTTTGAGAGAAAAGAAAAAAATTCTTGGCTGAAAATCAGAAGTTTTAAAAACGGTTGGTATTTCTTGTTATTTCTATTTGATGAAATCATAATGCATACAGAAGAGTTAATTTTTATTCCAAAGCGAACGTTTATAACAAAGCAACCCCAAATCAGTGAAATTATTGAAAACTCAAGATATAAAAACAAATTTTCTCAGTTATCACCTATGCAACGAAACAGGTTAACAATTAAGGAGAATGTAAGAAAAGCGGATAGAGTGGTCCAAACAAATCCAACTAATATTGAATGAGAAGTTGTGAAAGCAGATAGAATGGTCCAAACAGATTCAAAAAAGTTTGAACGAGAGGAGTAAAACAAAACGGATGCTTTTATATTGAAGACAGTGAAATGGATCAAATTGTCACAAAAAGTCAACAGTTAAATCATTTGAGTCGATAAGGAAAAACGTAAAATTAAAAGAAGCTCACAAAATCAAACATGTGGAAACAGAATTTGATCTCATTCTCCAATCAAATAAAATCACTATTGGAGAAGAGAGCCAATTAATTTACATTGACAAATTTCATCGTTTTTGTGTAATTTGCAATAACCAACTAAAAAAATTGATAGAGAGGCATATTCAAAAATCTTGTCAGTTCTTCGTTTTGGCCCTGAACTTGCCTCAAACAGTTACACAAAGCAAATTTTGAAAAGCCATGGAAGCGAATAAGGTTTCTTCCAAATGCCACAAAGTCCACAAATAGGATGCGGTACCCCAAACATACCTCAACAGAGAAAAAGAAAAAACGAAATCACTAACCACAAATAGCCAAACACTAAAATTGGTCTCTTTTCCTCTTCTCAGAGAAAAACTACAGAAAAACTCTACTCAAGAAGCCCTACATTGTTTGGAATCTCAGAACGATTGAAAAAACACAGCAAACTGTCACTAGCAAAAGAGAAGTCTTATTTAATTACCAAGTCGTCCTTCACAAAATATTTCTCAATTCAAATGCAATTTCCCTGACCTAAAGTAATTGTGAAACATATGAATAAAATTGGCTTTAGCATATAGTGAGAACCTTGCAAATTAAAATAACAGTGTTAAACACCTTTTTGTAGCAATTGATTGTCTGTCACGATAACTTAGAGTAGAGCCGATGAAAACAAAATATGCAACAGTAGTAGCTGATGCATTAAAAAAAATGATCAAATATAAACATTTGAGAAAGTATTGGTTTATGACGGAACAGCTTTTCTTAGAGCTTTCAAGAGACAGTGAAACTCACGAGCTATTTACTTTTATAGCACATTTAGGAAAAAAATCTGTTTTTGCCGAACGGAATATTTTTTCACTGAAAAAGATCAACCATATTTTAAAACAGTGCATTGATAAACCATTTGTACAAATTTATCTTGAAAATGCAAGAAAAACGCAAGTTCTCTTACAGCACTTACAGCAACAAAAGCAACCATTCTGGTCATGAAAGCATCGTTCATGCTGACGAGAGAGGTATACCTGTATATCGCTGCTCAATTTGTCCAGTTACTCGCCGTCGAATATACGAATTTCAGAGTCACCTCTCTGACTTTCATATACGATTTAAAAACCTTTGTCATTATAGTAATCTTGCATTCAACGACAAAAACTTGTTCAACGAACACGTCAAGAAACAACACGAGTTGAATGTTTTCGACAATTCGAGAGTTGTCAAAAAAGTTGTGCATCAACAACAACAACAGAATAAAAAACAAGAGCAAAGAGGTACCTTCACACAGTTGGCCTTTAGAAGGAGTCTCCAGTTTTATTGTATTGTAGATAGTAACAGCACCGTTGGCCTTCTCGATTTCTTGATTGATCAGCAAAATGAAATCAATGACATAATAGAACACAAAAACGTTGAACGGAGGTCCACAAAAAGTTCAATTCAGCGCAAATCCGTCACTTCAAAAAAATGCGAGTGACGACGGAGAAGCATCGTGCATTGATATCTACGCCAATTCTGAAATGACACCTGTTCATCATCAATTTTCTAACGAAAGGTCCACATGGTGTTAAAGATGCTTACTGTCCTCTTCGTGTTCGCTTCTAATGGAAGTGTTCAGTTTCTTCAAAAAATTTTGTGGGTTTCATTAAAAATTTGCTAAATTTTCGCCAATACGTGGTTCATTGTTTATTGAGCTTCCTCTTTGTCTTCGAAATCAACGTAATTTGTTGAACATACAAAGTTAATATGATTTTGAACGTTTCAACTACTGCTGCACCCGTTATCATGAACTGCACGGACCAAACTTAGCTGAAACTTCCCGCGACATTAGAACACAATTGCCTATTCCAGCTATATACAAGAAATCTGAAGTTGCCATACCCCGCGGTGAGTTTTCTATGCCATTGGGTTTTCACAATATACAACAGTTCGATATCATGAATGTCTTGAAGGTCAACGTGTTTCAATTTTTTAATAACAAGAACATTGAATCAACGCTAAATATTCTACTCCAATTTAACGAAGACTTATATCATTGTGTTTTTTATCAATAACCTCATTAAACTGATATGCACTGTGAAGAAAAAACAGTACAGAAATGGTTTGCGTGTTTGCAGGAATTGATTCGCTTTTTCACACACTGAAGAGCAAGAACAAGTTCACGATGATGCATCTCGAAACTATGCACTAGCGACAATGAAGATACCCGGCGATGATAAAAATTGTTTCCGGTTCAAAAACTTTAAGGCGCGACGGTTTGCTCCATTTGCCATTTATTTCGACTTTGAGTCGTTTCTAATGCCAATTTCAACTCGACCAAACAAATCCAGGCGCATCTTCAACTGAGTTATCGAACAACACACACCCTCCGGTTTTGCTCTAACATTGATTGTGAACGTTTTTTCGACACCAAAATAAATTGTTATCGACAGCTCTGAAAAGTAAATGAAAAACTTTATTTGAAAACTACATGAGATTGCGCGAAAAGGATACTATGGAAAGAGATGCTTTCCAGTATACTTGGGACAACAGGTGCCAAATCGAAGTAGTACAAATGAGTGTTGGATTAGTGAAGAACCCATCAGAGACAAGGATACAAACGTTTTCGACCATTGCCAACACCGCGGTGATTTCTTTGGTTTTGAACATGAAAAGTGCAACTGGATAAGACGCACAATCAGTTTCGCTCACGTAATTGGTCACAGCATTGCTAGCTATGACCTTCACCACGTATGCTCCCACAATATATACCATCAAAAACAATAAGCCTGGTCCCATCTACAGAAAAAAAGCACATATCGATGACGTTTGGTATCCTAATCAAAACATTCACTGGGAAAGTAGGAAAAGTCAGAAAAATTCACGATTCTCTACGCTTTATCAATTTTTCAAGTTTTTAAAAACTTCCCTAGAAATGTTTGTTGCTAACCCGCTTCGGCTTTCGCAATTTTCGATTCAATGTTCAATAGTAAACGGTCAGCTGAGGGTCTAAATTGGATTGCAGAGAAAGAAATATACCCCTATTCGTACATGACTGGCAATCAAATCTCACAGAAACAGAACTTCTTACACTCGAAAAACAGAAAAACAACTTAGACAGTGAAAAATTGCAAATTACAGAGGAAGAACTACAAAAAGGCAAAAATTCTTTTTGATACATTCCAATGTCGTAACCTTGAATAGTATCATAACTTGTATCAGAAGTGCGACACACTTTTGTTTGTGCGTGATTGAAAAATTTTGGCGACTGTGTATGAACACATTTGGATTGGACTGTACACATCACTACAGTACCTCAAATCTTCAAATTTTTTGTTGATGCATTTCTCAAAATTGTTTGGGCCAATACTCAATTGTTGACAAATAGAGAACATCTGGAAAGTTTTGAAAACATTACCAAAGGAGGTTTTGCCTCGTGATACGATGAACGCCAATTCAAGGCAAACAACAAGTATATGGAGTATTATGACAGTGCACTCGACTCGACTTTTGGTTTAATGGTAGACGCTAACAAATTGTATCGTGGCATCATGAAAACAAAACATCTACCCGTTAATGAATTTAGCGGGTACTCAAGACACCAACCGATTCTTCAATAGAATACGTCCTTGAAGTAGATCTGACGTACCCACACAAAATTTGAGACCTCCATTGTGATTTCCCTCTCGCGCCAACAAAAGAGTTCGTACGCGATGACTGGCTGAGCACTTACCAAAAAGAGTTGAAGTTCAAGGTCAACATGCCGTGGTCATCTGCACACATATTAATACAAACCGTCACGGACAAAAAGCGTTATACGTTCCATTAGCGCGTATTTTCAACTTTATGAGCAACTTGGTCAGATTATTGAAAAGGAACATTGCGTACTCCAATTTTCGCAAACAATACTGGAGGGAGCCATATGTCAGACTCAAACAGGAAAAGAGACAGACTGCGAGGAACAAATTGGAAGAAAAATTGTTCAATTTCACGAATAACAGCTCTTATGGTAAAACCTGTGAGTCAAAAAGTAGGAGAATGCAACTCACCCTAGCGCAGAATGCAGCTCAAGTGCTCGAGAATGTATCAAGTTTTACCTTCAAGACATTCAAAATTTTCGGCAGAAACTTATTTGCCGTCAAGCAGGACCCAAAGAGAATCTATTGGGATAAGCCAACAACTGCTGGCGCGACAATTCTAGATTTAGCTAAACTTCAAGTTTATAGGTTTCACTATACCAAAACGGAGCTGCATTTTCAAAATACAGCAGAAGAAAATCAAAATGCAGCTCCGTTTTGGTATAGTGAAACCTATAAACTTGAAGTTATTTTTTTGTTCATATAAAATTTGATCTGACAATTTTCACAAAGAATTAGCAGCGAAAACCCAAAATTTTCCAGGAGTTTGATTTTTCCAAATTACCCAAAGGAGCATCAACTTTTGACCACTAAAAACGAACTTGTCGTTTTCATATATAAAGATAAACTCACTGAAAAAGACATCGACGAGTTTGTTTCGCTGAAGCCGAAGTTATATTCCATAACTTCAACCGGTAAAACAAGTTTATGTTTTTTCATAAATTTGGTGTTATTGTGGTTAGGCATTCTCATACAATCATCACGCTAACCTTTAAGAGAAGCAAGCATTGCCAAAGATTTCTATGGGAAACATTTTTGATGACAAATTGATAACTTTCAAGCTTTCTCGTAACTTTTTTTGTATATAGATACCCAAAAAATGTCTGCAAAAACTGTTACCAGAGCTGCACTGGAACAATTAACCGACCAGAAATACAAAGACGCTCTGTTCTTGTCATCCACACTACGAACATCGAACAACAGAATTGTGTCGACAAACTGTTTCAATCAATAAACTCCCCATGAGTCCCTTCGATGACAAACGTTTAATTCTTGAAGGTGGTATGAAAACTTTGCCGTTCGGTCATGCAGAGGCAATTGAGGCCACTGTTCTTGAAGTTGATCCAGAATGGGATGCACCGACCCAAGATGAAAATGAAGATCTGTTTGGGGAAAAATCGGAAAATGATAATGAGTCGGACCGCATACTCCTTGCTTCCACTGAAAACAGCCACCCGATCCCTGTGTCGACAGAATAATAAAGGAATTGAACTTGGATAGCGAGGATAATGTCGACTTCGAGGCAGTAAATGCTAAACAATCTCCAACCAATTGTCCATTCATAGATTACGAAGCTGTTGAATCTCACGCCGCGGGAGGTGAAATAACAGACTCGGAGGAGGAGGAAGCGATACCACATCGTAAATGGGGACGACGACGCACATAAAAAACAACAATTGTTGGCCTTATTTTTGCGCCGGCAATTGTTAAGAATTGTGTATGATGTCTGATATATCAAATAAAACTGTTCAGCGCTTTTAACACACTTTAATTTTCCGCCATTTGTTTAATTTCTTCCTTTATTTTTTTTTATAAAATTGAATATTTGTACTTTTTTCTTCATTTATTACAGCGTAAATGGGGACAACGACGCACATAAAAAACTACAATTGTTGGCCTTATTTTTGCGTCGGCATTTGTTAAGAATTGTGTATGATGTCTGATATATCAATTAAAACTGTTCAGCGCTTTCAACACACTCTAAAATTTCCACCTTTTGTTTAATTTCTCCCTTTGGTTTTTTAAAAATTGAATATTTGTAGTTATTTCTTCATTTATTGATGATTTTTTTGTATTTTTTCGTTAAAATTGGCTCATTTTTCTGTTCAAAACCCACTTCAAAACTCTAACCTACTAGTGCTTAATTCTGGTTTCACACACAACGCTTTTATCGTGATTTGTCACGTTTTGATTGTAGAGATTTTGTGTTAAATTTTGTTTCAATTTCTCTACCCAAGTTTGTATTTTTTAGCTATATTTCAATTGCTGGATTTGAGCAAATTGCGTGGTTTGGTTCTACAATAAGTTCACAGTTTATATCCAATCTTTCTGATAAGTATAAATTATTAATCAATTTCACTTTTTGATAAGAAATAATAATTCCCTCACAAGCGGGAAATGGAGGGGGAAAATGCCCGGATAATAATTCGGTTAAAGTGGGAGGGAGCTCTTCCTGCATGTAAAAGGTTGGGTTGTCCTATCGCATGTAAAGGTTTAGGTTGTCTCTGTATGTAAGAGGTTGGGTTGTCCTATCCTATGCAAAAGTTTGGGTTGTCCTATCCCATGTAAAAGACTAAGAGGACGACCCTCCCCCCCCCGATCTTCCATGCAGAAAATGTTTGTTACTATTTATATTCTTCGCAAAACCCCTCTGTCAGGCTCAAAATTGTTTAATCAAATTTATTTAGTGATTACATGAGACCTAAATTCGGACTATTATTTAGATCATATGAAACATGATTTGCGTACTGGCAAAACTGCATATTAAGTAATAGGTTAATGTAGTGATTTTCTGTATTTAGACATTGATAATTCTTGTTTTTGCGGTTTTACTGACATTATCTGAAGACACGTGGCGGCAAGATTCTGTCATTGTTTTCTACGCTTGCTCAATGCCAGGCATAGTAGACAACTGTGATGGATACTTCAATTTATGAAGCGGATCAATTCTAATTTTATTTATTGTAACTGTTATCCACACGTGCCTATAACTCTGATCTCAAAACCCCTTTCGTGAATATCACTGACATTTTTGAGTGAATTTTACTAATTTAACTTAATAAAATGTAAAATTTGGGACAAAATGAATCATTGGGTTTATTTAATATTAAAAACAAAAGATCTGGTTCAATCCTAACCTGCATGGGCCATCTGTACCCTCGTACGGGTAGCTAGCTTCAGCATTGAATCCCTTCATTGAATAAAACGTACGTTATTCCGCTTCCTGGATCACCTCCATCGCAACCTTTTTTACAATTTGTGTAACTGCAATCGATCAAATTTTGTTCACTCAATGAGGTCAGTCTCTTGGTCCTTCTGAAAAGGCCGCCTTCCATGCTACCGGTTGCTGAGAAAGCCCAGCCAGCCCTGCATGTTGGTCCCTGGTTTTTCACTTCTGTCACGAATCCCTTCTCACGCCAGTCAATTTCATCTGGAAGTGTCTTAAAATAGAAATGATGGAGAAAATTAAGCATTTCATTTTTCCTGTAAACATAAACATCAACTAAAATATCACTTGGTTGATGCACTTGCGTTTACTCTTCATTACAACTCAAGGATCTGCTCTAATATATCCCTACTAAAGATATGGGGATCAATAGGAATAAGAATACACTAATCTTTGAAGTTTAGATAAATATGTAGTTTCTATCTAATTTTACTGTTGTTACTATCGTTTTAGAAGAGACAACTACGCGTTCAATAGAAGAACTGCTGAAGAATGAATGTTACTACCTCAGGTGGAGAGGCGACTGTAGCCCCGTGAGAAATTGAGTATGATTCTCGGTCAATCTCAAAATTCGAAAAATTAAACTACAGCTTCCTTCTATGGCGTCTATGAAATGTTGCAGTAACTGAAATTTCAAGAAATGCAACCTGTACAAAATTAAATTTTTGGAAGCACCTATAATGCCAATGATGAGCAAAAATTTGTTCACATTCACAAATTAATGTGAAAAAAAATACTGAATTCCCTTTTTGAATGATGAGGTACTTTTAGAAAGTTGAAAAACTCAATATGTTATGTTTGATCACTGAATACGATGGTATGCGTTGATTGAAACCTGAGACTGTGACAGCGAAAAAGTGTAAGGACCTACAAATGTGTTCTCACAGAACTTCATATATCAGACTAATTTTATTCGAAAGAAAATGAGGTTGAAATTCGAGAGACGTTACCAGTATCAAAATATTGTTATTTGAAAACAGAACTGCCCGAAAGAGGCAATGGCTATTTAAAAAAATATTTGTCCGTATAAACGATTCATCGGATTGATCTGATTGTAACGCTTACTGATTGTTACGGTGAGCTCACTGCTGAATTTTTACCCGGGTTGACAAAAAGTTTTAATCTTAGAACTTTCATATTATAGAAAATTGACTTGACAAATCAAAAAAGTTTTTAAGTATTGGTAAAACTACAACTTGGTCACAAATGAAAGCTCCATGACTAAAATTTTTCCGTAAATGGGAGATCTATCACTACAAAATTATCATAAATGGAAGTTCTATGGTTTCCTTAACAACAAACAGATATTTTAAGAGTCATGGTTATTGCCTGAGAACTCATATGCTTCTTAAACTGCAAGAGAAAACAGTTTGAATGCTTTTCCTACAGAATAAGAAGAAAAGGAAGCTGTTATCATTTCATCTAATTTATATTTCTATCAAAAAAGAAATGTTAAATTGAAACATTTGTTTAAAATTTTACAGAGATCTATTGAGCACATCCGCAATCAAATTTGGTGATAGTGAGTAATTTATCCATGAAAACGAAATGCGCTGCTTCATGCTCCAAACTACTCAAACAATAGTCTTTGCTTTAAAAAATTGCAATATATATTACACATTTTCTTTTTGAATTTGCCCAGCATTAATCTGTTTTTGACTAATTGCCAACAGTGATTTGGAACTGTTGCTGCTTTTATTTTACCATGGAATCTCGAAATCGTTAAATCATTTATAAAGATGCCCTGAATTGAAACTATTCTTTGGAAATTCACAGCAGATATCAGAAAATTGCAAGTTTAAAATTTTGATGAAATGTTTGGAAAAACAATCCCGAACTTACAAATTTGCGCTTTCAGTTCCCTGATAACAAGAACAGCATTTCAAAATTCACTTTTTGTTATGATGAACTGACATTTTGAAAATTTTTGTTATCGGTGAACTGAAAGCGCAATTTTGTAAGTTATGGAAATATTTTCTCAAGCATTTCGTTTCTGGGGGCCAAGGGTGTGAAAAAGGGACAAAATTTGAAAAGTGTTACCGCGTAAATGAACAATGCGCTATTTAAATAAAAGAGCAGCGACGAATTTAAAGCGAGAAAGGATTACGTAATTGCTTAACCGTTTAAATGCACACAAAATCTCTTCTAATATACGTAGAAAGGTCGGAAAAAGTTCGTTAAACATAATTTTCGTTGAGCCTACTAATATACTGAATCGATTGCGCTCTTTTTAGGCTTAATATTTTTATGTTTCGAAAACGTATCGGTGACCAATCTGAGTCGAAAATCGACTCAGACAAAATACCTGCTAAAAAAGATCAAGCTAGATTTGCCGGGCCATGGAGAGGGGCTTTTTGCCTCGATACGTGTTGAATACAGTTGCCTTATCGATATTATGATGAATTAACATTGTTCGAAAGAGTGTTTTAGCACCTATATTTTCTGGTGCCGCTCCTTGAGCTGCCTTTAGTGTACACTCGTTTAGCGTAATTGGTACGATAAATTTATTAAATAGTGATTGGATGGTTGGTTTGCCTTTGTCGAACTGTGCTTACTGACAAACTCATTGCTTATGACTAACGAGTTCTACTGCTCAAACTTGTCCTGCTCCCGCTTCAGTAAAGCTCAACAATCAGTGACGAGTAATCCAAGTAGTGTATTAGCCAGGTCAGAAACTGGTTGAAGACTCTTAAACTCCGAAGACAGAGGCGTGATTAATTCTCGTCAGACTATTTAATTGGACCATTCATCAATTATTTCTATTCACCGACTAAGGTGACTTCTGAACATTGGACCTCGTCAAACAGTTCAAACGGCCCGGGACCTCAACCCGGCCAGCGCAAAGTGTTCCTGCCCGTGGACCAGAGCGAGAACTCAGGAAGGGCAGTTGAGTGGTATTTCAAGTATGCTCGACTGGCAGATGATTACGTCATACTCTATCACAGTGTGGATACCTCTGCCATCATTCCATCAACTGGATACATGTGGGCTGGACCCCTTCATATGTCTCTGATGAAAAAATTGCGGAAAGAAAAGAAAATGCATGATCTCAACATCGCTGGATGGAAAACTGTAAGACTCCTCCAAGGAAAGTTTCATGTTGAAAAAAAAAACTTCTGATTTTTGCAGTAAATTAGTATTATAGAAACCGGCAAATCTGGTAGCCCCCTTACCTTTGGTTTCATTTCCTCAAATCCGGTATTTTCATTTTCTCAGGTCGCCGATAACCTATCCCTCATAATTTTTTGAGTTTAAAAACATCAATTTTGAAAATTTTCGGCAAAAAAATGCAATAATTGTTTCATGGCGTTATATCTCGCTGAATTAGGCTTAAAAAAGCTATAAACGTCTAAATCACGCGAACCAAAGAAAAAAGTTTGAAAAAGTGACCAGATTTGAGAAAAAATTGGAATAAAATCTATCCGATCATTCTAGCATACTAATATAGTAGATAGATAGATTAAAACGTTGTAAAAAACAAGTCTGGTCAAGTCTTTCAAACTTAACAAAAAAAAAGATCAGGTAACTGATTTTTTTTGCAAAAAAGCGCTTATTCTTGGTAACTCGTGAAAATCGTGCATTTAACGTCAAGGTTCGGAGTTTGAGCAAAGCTGAAATCAATTATGTTGTAAAAACATTATATGGTTTTCATATTAGCTGCAAGTTCACTTCATCACGCCATAAAAACTTTGCCTCAAGCGTTACAAGACCATTATAAAAAAGGAATTTACGCATTACCGGGTCTGAGTTTTAATCCTAACGCTTTGAAAGTCCAAAAAACCGCGCAATTTCAATTGAGTCACTTCTTCCGTGATAAAAAGAGGCTAGTTATATGGCATGATGTGGTGAACAATTCATTGTCCCGTCATCGCAGTAACAACAATAAGCCTTTAACACCTTCGCAGCTTATTGAAGTGCTTGAAAAGTATCAGGAGCGCATAGAAGCTATAGTGTATTGCCCCAGAGAGGGAACTCCTGATATTTACAATCAGCTCAAGCGTAGTACTCTAGTTACCATCCATTTAGTGAAAGACTTTGTGTCTAAACGTAAACAGAAAGATCTTAGTTTACTTAAAGAGTACAGAGCATTACACCAAAGGCCTGCGCTTGAGCTGAAAACACTCACTATAGTCTTAGCTCATAAGAACAACCTCCGGTCCTTGATAACACGCTCCCGACCGAAGAAACTTTCAAAGCGCCGTCGTAAAACGCTTCGCACCCGTCATGCGTTCGAGGAGGCGGAACTCACACAAGCCTTTGATAACCTGAATGTCACTTAGTCTTGCGCTGTTGTGGGAGTCTACCCGCTGACTGGCGGTGTGACTTATTTAACTCACGAGTTACGGGTTAGTTTGTGGTTGGTTCTCTCCGATAGCGCTTTACTAAACGTTTTGCTCTCCCCATTCTTCGAGTTTTCACGACCGTCCATTTTCCGCAGGTTATCTGGTTTCATTTTCCGCTTCCGTCCTTTTGTTTCCGTGTCACTTTTTTTCCTTCTATCCCCCGTTTATCTGTTGTATGATGTAGTATGTTGAGTCTCTGCTGTAGTAAAATTTCTCTGCCAGTATGCTGGTTTGTTGTGTAGTCTCATTAATAGCTAGGGTGTGACTTAAGTTCATTCTGGAGTTACGGCTGGTCTGTTTCGTGACTTTCACCACACTTGTTTGCTGGCAATTTGTTGTAGCTTTATTAATTTTTGTAGTATGCACTTTTGTTGTCTGGGTAGGGTGGTTTGCTAGGGTGTGACTTAAGTTTGTTCTGGAGTTACGGCTAGTAAAATTCCTGACCTTTTCGACTTTTGGTTATACTACACTGTTGCCGTAAATTGTTTCATGTTTGATGTTTTGATGCCGTTGATAAAGCCCCCATAATGTTTGTGCTAGTCTACCTGGCAGTAGCTCCTCTCCTTCTTTCTAGGGTGTGACTTAAGTTTATTCTGGAGTTACGGCTAGCTTGTTTGGTTGAGTTTGTTGCTGTGGTCTGTTAGCATCGATCTTCCCGCCTCCTCGCTTGTGGTTTCCGCCCCGCCCGTGCCAGTTTTCCCGTTTCGTCGCGCGCCATCCGCCCGACGTTTCCGCCCCTTCCGTGCCGTTTTCCCGTTTCGTCGCGCGCAATCCGCCCGACGTTTCCGCCCCGCCCGTGCCATTTTCCCGCTTCGTCGCGCGCTTTTCGCCCGACGTTTCCGCCCCGCCCGTGCCATTTTCCCGCTTCGTCGCGCGCTTTTCGCCCGACGCTCCCGTTTGTCCGTCCGGTTTCCCGTTGCGTCGTGCGTTACTCGTTCGGCGTCTCTTCCCGTCCGTCCCGTCTCCCGTTCTGCCCCTTTTAGCGCTTCCTGCGCACCGTTCTTTCTTTCTTTCGCCGGGTACTATTGTACTCGATGAACATCTTTGCTCTTTGGCGGTTTGCTAGCCAAACCGTCACACTAGGGTTCGGTATAACCCCTTTGTGTTGTGCTGTTGCATGTGTGTGTACTTTATATTAGTACCAAATTAAACTTGTGGTTCCTGTTTTTCTTAAGATCATGAAGACTTTGCAGGACAAATTTAACAAACTTTATAGAGCGAGGGCAAAAAAAAAACCAGAAAATATAGCTGATAAATTCAGACAATCGTAGTAAGTTCAATTCATCTCTATAATCGAAGATAGCAACGTTTTTTGCAAGAAGGCATCTGTATTCAACAACGCATAAAGGCCAACATCAACCTCCCTGTCCATGAGACGCAAGAACCAAGTAGTAGAACCAATGTAACCATTGATGCACATGTTGCAAACAACATCATGCAAGAGCAGGAACAGCCTCAATATACGCCTCCATCACCAATAAACTTTGGTATGCCAACTCAACTAAACGCCCCAAACACAGCCCGACAACTGTCTCAAGCAACAATGCACTTCGATGGTTTGCAGTTAGGTCATCAATTCCCTCGCAGATCGAGCATGCCGGGACAGTTGAATTTAGTCAGCCCTCTGCATTCACCACCTTTTAATACAATCGTTAATGCTCCTCTAGCACCTAATCCGCCACAAGCACACATAAATGTACCAGCCCCACCATCCCCCGTTCAAAACCTCGCACCACCGCATTTCCCGTTAATCCCACCAGCATTCCGCTTTCCTCCTTCGCCGCCACAAGCACTACCACTACAAGCCACTAACCCCGTGGCGAATAATGTCAATCCGTTACCCCATTCTCCGCCTGCACCATTTGTTTCCTCCGCAAACGTTTTTGTACCTCAATTAATTCATCCACCATCCCCACAAAAGAGCTTTCAGCCCCAAAGTTTTGTCCCTATAACCCACGCACCTCCTGCTCCTCCAGATCCAAATGTCTGGCGTTTTCCAGCAGCAGTCCCATCTAATGCAGTACCATTTGTACGAACATCCGCAAACTTATACACCGTACAACCGGCCCCGTCAATCAACCCTCATATATCTACATCGCACCGCTCCTCTCATGTACAAGCAGCAGCAGGCGCTCAAAATTACGTAACATCAGACTTCATGCAAGCGAATCCATTTAGTTCTTCGACAGGTACCGCCCCCACCTTTGTCACTCCGATCATTCCGCCAACGTATGGAGCTACCGTTCCGAACCCGTTGTGTTGGGGTGGCCCGCCGCATCCCACACCTTCGGCTCCTTCTTTGGACTCTGCGGATTTGATAAAGCAGTTGGCGGAGGCAATTACTTGTAAGAAGAACGATCCACTGCCCGAGTGGAAGTTGTCACAGTACAATGGTGATCCACTGCAGTGGCACGAATGGTTCGGACAATTTAAAAGCGCCATAGACGCACAGTCCTTGACTGATGATGTCAAGTTAACATACTTAAAAACTCTTGTAACTGGAAAAGCTAAAACCGCCATCGCTGAGTTCGCATACTGTGGTGTAATGTATAAGGACGCACTTAAGACACTCGAACGTAAATTTGGCCAACCACAGGCAGTAGTCAGTGCACACTTAGACAAACTCAGCTCTTTTCCTCCACTTAAGATGCACAATAGTGATAACATCATAAACTATTCTGCAACAATTTCAAGTCTTGTAGGGGTCTTTAAATCACTCTCATACGACTCAGACCTTAAGAGCGCCTCACTTCTCAACACGGCTGTGCAAAAATTGCCGCCCAATCTGAAAGAGTATTGGTCACTCTTCACAGTGAAGAAACACTGGGTAAAGCCAACACTCCTTGACTTCAACGATTGGCTGAAGGAGAAGGCCGAGGCACACGATTTAATGAAACAAACTTCATCGAAGGCAAGAACTGAGGATAACACCAACTCAGTAGTAAAGACCAAAGTTGCCTCAAGAACTTTTGCTGCTAATACACAAACTAAGGGCACTCAGAGACCAGCCTCAACATCGGCAACGCCTGCAACCCCTCGCTGCATCGTGTGTAAAGGCAATCATCGCATCTGGGAGTGTAGGGTATTTAAAGAAAAGTCTCCCACTCAGCGAGCAAGGGTAGTGGCGGAAGCAAAACTGTGTTTCTCATGTTTGAGAGAAAAGCATATGTTTAGGCAATGCCCAAACGCCAGGAAATGCAGGAAAGACGGATGTAACAGCTCCCATAATACACTTCTACATGGAGCTGAGAGGGTTTATCCATCAAAATCCCCTTCAAACAATAACAATAGTAATTCTAACGCCGGCGCAAATCAAAGTAAACTTTCTAGTGTCCAATCATCGAGTAAGACCACTACTTTGTCATCTGTGAGTAATGTGAAAGGCCTCCTTCAGGTGACTGAATTACAGTTGAAGAGCTCCTCCGGTAAAGATACCACGGCTTTAGTTTTGTGTGATACCGCTTGCAGTAACTCTTGGGTGTCCAATGATCTTGCAAATAGACTTGGTTTGCACGGTACATCATTGAAATTAACAGACAAGGGTATAAATACCGAGGAGGTTGTAGACACTAAGTTAGTTGAACTAATTGTAACACCACGCGACAACCAAGCATTTGAACCATTTAAAGTCAGCCCTTACGTAAAGGCAAATTTGAATGTAGGCGCCAATGTCATTAACATTAAAGGACTTCAGGAAACATACCCGCACCTAGCAGTTCTAGACCCAGTTACATATTGCTATGGAAACATTGAGATGATACTTGGACAGGATGTGTATCATGCCATCCGCCCGTTAGAGTACTTCGCTGCTGACGAGAAGTCCTCGCCCTTCGCTGTTCGCTTGCCCATAGGTTGGGTTCTAAGCGGCCCACTACCGTCGTCTTCAGGTTTAATCTCGACTTGTTTCAAAGCTAATATGGAGCAGGATTTTGAACTCGCTAGTCAGGTAAAATCTTGGTACGACATGGAGTCGTACGGCGCACTTAAGCAAGTAGACCCACGATCCGCCTCGGATGCGCGTGCGCATGAAATTCTTGAAAACACCACCGTGCATAATGGAAAAAGGTACGATGTAGGAATGCTATGGGCTGAAGATAACATCGAACTGCCCAACAATTATTTCTCAGCGCTTGTTCAATTAAAGTCTTTGGAAAAGCGGCTCACGAAAGATCAGACATTTAGGGAAAAGTACTCGAATACCATCAAAGAGGACTTAGACAAAGGCTACGTAGTAAGGGTCAAAGATGCTCATAAGGTGGAAAGTCGCTCGGAACGAGAGTGGTACCTACCACACCATCCGGTTGTTAACCCGAACAAGCCGGGCAAGGTCCGTAGGGTACTAAACGGAGCAGCTAAATTCCATGGCGCATCTCTTAATAAGTCATTACTCACTGGACCTGACTTACTGCAAAACCTCATCTATGTACTCCTACGGTTCAGACAACATCCATTTGCCGTATCCGCCGACATCGAGGGAATGTTCCTCCAAGTTGGAGTGTTACCATGTGATCAGCCATCATTGCGCTTTTTGTGGCGGGAGGACCCCACATCAAATGTTGTGGTACACCAGTATACGCGCCACATCTTTGGGGCAAAAGATTCGCCCACCTGCGCCAACTACGCACTTCAGCGCACGGCACGCGATAATGCTAAGGAGTACCCAGAAGCTGCGAAAGCCGTCCTTGAGAACTTCTACATGGACGATTACTTGGACTCAGTGGAATCCCCCGAGAGGGCCCTCATTAGGTCGAAGGAATTGGTACATCTTCTCCATCTAGGTGGGTTCAAGCTTACTAAGTTTGTAAGCAATGTACCAGATCTGGCTGACCGAATTGATGGGTCTGCTCAATCCACTGAACCGAAGGTCATCGTTTCATCAAAGGAGGAATCAATGCACGTGCTTGGGCTTAAGTGGGATCACAACAACGATACTCTGGTTGTGAGTAGGGGTACTAACAGCACCATCACGAAAAGTTTAACACAGCGCTTGGTCTTAAGTCTTGTGTCAAAGGTCTACGACCCAATTGGTCTTGTCGCACCGTTCACTATTGGTGCTAGGTTAATCTTGAAAGACATTTGGCGTGTCAATGGACAAAGTTGGGATGACGAGTTACCTAAAGACACAGTTGACAGATTCCTTGCCTGGTGTGTTGAACTGCCGCGGTTAGCTGAGATTACTATACCGAGAAGTTTCTTTTCAGGACCATTCCAACATCTTGAACTCCACATGTTTGGTGATAGCTCGCAAGACGTATTCAGTGCAGTAGGGTTTCTTAGGGCTCAAGTAACTTGCTCCTCCGGGGAGATTATAACAGAGCTGGCGTTTGTCTTGGGCAAGGCCCGTGTTGCACCTATGAAGGCAATGACAGTTCCTAAGTTGGAATTACAAGCCGCTCTCCTCGCTGCCCGTTTAAAAAGGGAAATCTGTCGAGCATTAACGGTTACTGTGGACAAAGTCTTTATGTGGACAGATAGTACCATCGTCTTGCAGTGGATAAACTCAACGAACAAACACCCCATCTTCATTGCAAATCGTGTTAGTGAAATCCTGGAGAACACCAGCGTTGACCAATGGAACCACGTCGCCACTTGTGATAATCCGGCAGATGCTGGCACGCGTGGTATGTCCGCTGAAGTTTTGCAATCAAGTAGCTGGGTGAGGGGTCCTGACTTCTTGAGAACTAAGCAATTCCCTTTTGTACCAAATACCGACGTCGTTGACAACATCAAGCTCGGCGTTGTAACTAAGGAACAAGATGATGACTCCATCTCATCTCTAGCCGCATCCGTAACCAAGCCCCCTAAGGAACAAAGCATCAATCTAATCCCGTTTGATAAGTTCATTTCTTATCAAAAGTTACTTCGTGTCACCGCATATGTGCTCCGTCTTTTACCATCTCATGAAAGTTACCGTACCGTAGACGGCAGCATAGCCAACCCTGTTGAGCTTGACGAAGCCGAGCGTCATCTCCAGTACTTGGTTCAGGGAGAGTCCTTTAATACTGAAAGAAAGGATCTTCTTGACAACAAATCCTTTAAGAAGAGCAGCCGCATTGCTCAGTTCACTCCGTTTATTGGGCCTCATGGTCTCATCCGTTCTTCTGGTCGACTCCGACGGCTAGTGGAAATTGACTTTGACACTAAGCATCCTATCGTGCTGGATGCGCGTCATACTTTTGTTAAACTGTTTCTGCGGCATACTCATTTGAAAAACCATCACCAGGGCATCGATTACTTACGGTCAAAGGTACAGGAACGTTATGCCATCCTTAAACTACGTTCCACACTGCGTTCCATCAAATCAAACTGCGTCTTGTGTGGAAAGTTCCGTGCAGCAACCATTCAACCTATCATGGCAGACCTCCCAAAGGAGAGACTCGCATACCAGTCTCCTCCCTTTACCAACACCGGGGTTGATTACTTCGGCCCATTCTACGTCACAGTTCGTCGGACTACCGAGAAGAGGTGGGGATTTCTCTTCACTTGTCTCACTACTCGTGCTGTCCATCTTGAAGTTGTCCCGTCCATGGACACTAGTTCTTGTGTAATGGGAGTGGAGCGGTTCGTCTCCCGTCGGGGTACTCCTGCTATGATTTGTTCGGATAATGGTACGAACTTCATTGGAGCGGAGATAGAGCTCCGTGAATGTGTGGAAAAATGGAATACGCTTAACATTGCCACCGAACTTGCACATAAGGGCATTAAGTGGAGGTTCAATCCACCCAGTGCGCCACACCAAGGTGGCATCTGGGAGAGGTTAGTTCGGAGTTTTAAAAGAGTACTGTACACTATCCTCGGTACGCGTCGCCTCACAGATGAGGTGTTGAACACTACCTTTTGTCTGGTCGAATACGCACTAAACTCACGTCCTTTAACGCCCATAAGCGCCGACCCGTCCGACCTAGGCGCTATAACACCTAATCATTTTCTACTCGGTAACCAAGCAACCAGAATTCCGTCTATCGTTGGCGTCGACGAGTTCGATCATCGTAAGCGATACGCCCGTGCACAGTCATACGCCAATGCAATTTGGGCACGTTGGCTCAAGGAGTATGTACCTGCGTTGAACCGTAGATCTAAGTGGCAGACGCCTGCCGAGCAGCACCTCAAGGTCGGTGATTTAGTTTGGATCGTTGAAGAAAGCAACCCTAGGGGTTACTATCCAACCGCTCGGATTGAGGAACTTCGGTACGGCTCCGACAGCGTCGCCCGCTCCGCCGTCTTACGCACGTCATCCGGATCGCTCGTCCGCCCACTCGTTAAACTTGTACCGATCCTCTCAACATTTTCTTCCGGGCCGGAGGATGTTACCGCGTAAATGAACAATGCGCTATTTAAATAAAAGAGCAGCGACGAATTTAAAGCGAGAAAGGATTACGTAATTGCTTAACCGTTTAAATGCACACAAAATCTCTTCTAATATACGTAGAAAGGTCGGAAAAAGTTCGTTAAACATAATTTTCGTTGAGCCTACTAATATACTGAATCGATTGCGCTCTTTTTAGGCTTAATATTTTTATGTTTCGAAAACGTATCGGTGACCAATCTGAGTCGAAAATCGACTCAGACAAAATACCTGCTAAAAAAGATCAAGCTAGATTTGCCGGGCCATGGAGAGGGGCTTTTTGCCTCGATACGTGTTGAATACAGTTGCCTTATCGATATTATGATGAATTAACATTGTTCGAAAGAGTGTTTTAGCACCTTTAAAAAGAATAAGGAATCTTTTCCGTTTGTGCCCCCAGCTTAGTGGGTGCATATTATTTCCACCCCCCCCCCCCCCGACGCACGTGCCATATTTTTACAAAATGATTTAACATGTAATGACGCGTGCTCTTTAACTGGGAGATGCATAACGTACGGGGGCGGGGGGGGGGCACAAACGGAAAAGACCCTCCAAGAACGGAAAAGATAAAGAATAAGACCTAAATATTCCCCGAGAGATCAGAACAACACTGCCGCGTTTTGTGTAGAACCGAGATAATGTTGAATGAAACATTATGCATGCAGATTTGTTAATTATCTTCTACGCTTCTACATACGGCAATGTTTGTAAAAAATGATTTACAATCTGTAGTTAGTTAAGTCAACTCCTCGAAGCATTGCACTCGGAAATGAAGTGTGATTAGGATTATTGATTTGAACACTTACCGAATCAATATCTGATGCAGACATTTCCTGAGATTGTGCGGGTGGTGCTTGTACAAAATTCATCTTCTGTCCCAACATGTTGTTTCTGATCTCTTGAATCGACATATCCGAGAACTCGTTTAGAGCAGCAGTGAACGAAATTTTATTCAGGCTCGCATTCAAGTTATGCTCACTGACGCTGTTCAAATTTCTGAGCCAGTTAGAAAATTTGGTACTTTCTTCCTCCGCATTTTTGTATTCTTTTTTGTAGAGGTTCTTCCAGTGGCTCCATTCTTGTAGATGCTTACTAGTGATATCATTTAAGGGAACTTCAAGCTTAGTGTAGGGTTTGCTTGAGTATCTTGTTTGTCTCACGTTCCAGGTCCAAATAATCTCTACGAAAATGATGACACTCAAAGCAATTTTAAACCAAATCATTTCTAAGGGAGCTTTTGAACCTGCTTTATTCTAGAAATGCAAACTGAGCAGTCTTGACAGCGGAGAGAAATGTTTGTTTTATCTGATAACCTCATTAAGTCTAACCTCGTGGGTGGACCAGCAAATACAAGATAAAATTTTAAAATCCGTTTAAGTTGTTCTGATGTCTCAGCGAATTAGGAGGACCTAACTGTCTGTTTCAACACTTAATTTTGTTTATTTAGTTTATGCAAACAACAATTCGTCTACCTGCACACTACCGCTGACGCCTACATGCAGTTAAGCCTCAATCTTCCTTATTGATATTTCTATCCCAAGTTGAATTGTGAGAGCCAAAAACATAATCTAGAGTTTTCAACTCCAAAAATTTTCCATAAAAAAGTAGGAAAATCGTTAGTACGCTTGGTTTTAATTATACAGAAAAGACGAATTAATCGTTAGAATTTTTTGTCTTTCAAATCAGGGAATATGCAGCATGTTCAATTTTGAAAAGTAGAAAATCGTCGACATGTTTGAATGCAAAACGCAATTAATTATACGGGGTCTTTTTCGTATTACATCTTGAGTGTGAATTGATGAACTGATTCTCTATCAATGCTCATTGTGCGTGCCACATTTTCAAGACAATATTAAACGAAAACAGTGAAATTGTTCAATTAGTTTACTCAACATACTAACGGAAGAAACTCACTAAGATCTGCCAATCTCTTAAAATCAATTCTAAAAGTTTTTGACATATATTCTTATCTTAAATTGTTACTATATTAAAAACAAAAAATGAGAACATTTCATAGATGTTCAGACAACAGAGAAATTTCTTCTTAGCTTGTTTTCACAAACCGATTTGAATAAATTTCAAACTATGTTAAAATTGTATCTGAGAATTGTATCACATATTATTAAGATTCATGGTGAATTAGTTCGTAACTTTACACGCAAGAAGATTTGATACCATAATGCGGAAAAAATTGTTTTTTTGGCGTGAAACATACCTACGGTTCCTGAGATTCGAAAACAAAAATATTGTTATAACGATTTGTTGCGTTTTAAACCAAACATAACGACAATTCAATACGATTGAAATTGAAAACACCGACGTTGTCGAAAAAATATGCTAGGAATTTCCAGAATTTTGTCTAACTAAGAGCTTTTGCCTATAATTTTGTTAACCATCCATTAATTTTGCTCTTTGTGCCTCCTCATTTTGTGAAAATTGTATAAGTTCAGAGCCAAATGTTTTGAAAAAATAATACTTCAATTTCAGTCTGTGTGAATATTCTACATAACAGGGGAGGGGAGGAAAAGTTAACTCGATCAAATAACATTTAGTGTTTTTACTCTATTTAGTGACTCTTTTTTGAATCCTGTTGATTTTGAGCCAAAAAAACCATTTAGTATACGTTTGTAACATAATGTTTAAGTTATAAAAAATTGGAGCTATTCTATAACTTTTCATGTTTCACCAGTTCTTTCAGTTTTTCGGGTAGATAATTGAACTTTTTTAAACTTTTTTCTAAAAAAAATTTCCGCTACTGGCGTCCTTTCTATTATAGCACTGTAAATATTAATGGTATTTGATCATGGATTTCAGAATTTGAAATACGAGATGATTGTATGACAGTTGATGGAAATAATTACACTAACTTTGAGTTCTGATTTCAAACCACGCACACCAAATGCACAATAGTCCAATGGCTTTGTTCTGCAGAATGGTAAACAGAAACCAACCACATACAATGAAACGGTGCTCCCTAGACAACCCTAGACAACAGATTAATTGGACGAAGAAAGTGACAACTTTTTCTATTGCAATTGACAACCAATGCTGTGAACATATATCTATATGCAACCCAAAAAAATCAATTTGTAGGACAAGTCATATCTTAAGACCGTGTAAAAAATTTTTAAGACTTTTCTCAAGTCAGCAACAGCACCATGTAATTTAAACCAACAGCGCCTGTTAAATTTGATCCATTCATAACTCTAGACGTACAAAATAAAAAATAGCATCACTTCAGGCCATACCCTTTTATGACGCAAATCAGGTTTCTAGTATTAATATCCCATGATAATCAGCGTTGTTTTACTCCATTATTATTTACAGCTCATCGGATTGTTGTATTTCGACATAAAGCCCTAAGTAAATCGATAAGTAAATTAAAAATAAATCTATTAACTTAAGACGCAGCAAATAAACTTGATGTAGTTCAAGCTGTTCACTTTATAGATCTTGTCCATCCAGCAGAATTACAGAGGCAGACCCTTTTTAATGATAGAGTGTTTACACTCCGCAGGCTATATTGGCGAGATATTATCAATAGAAATTATTTGCACGACTTACTAATCGGTACTCATTACAACAAGAGATAGTCCTTGGATGGATCGTTCTCAATTTCAAAAAATGAAACTTGTTTAACACATACACTCTTAAAATTTCTCGTGTGGGAACACACGAATTGTTCCCGTGTGAGCATTGAATTACACGATTTTTCGTGTGATAGTCCCAAGTCGTGTGTTTTCACACGAGATAAATTAACTCGTGTGTTAATTTTCCACACGATTTTTCGTGTAATGTGAAACATAGGTTGAAAGCCGAAAAAAATGAACTCAATAAATTTTAACCCCAAGTTTGTCATTGCCGGCCAGTATGGCTACAAGAAAAGTTTTGTGCAAAATTTGCAGTTTGTGCAAAATCCCTCAAACTTCACCACACATTCCGGAAAAAGAGGCCAACGGCTATTGAATTGCCACTGTTGAATTGGACATCTTTTAATCCTTTTTCAAGGCATAGTTGTAGAGACAACACAACACAATCGCAAAAAATGGAATAAAGTGAGCCACCTAAGAGATTCTCTCACAAAAACTGTTTTTATCATTATATTTTAGCCGTAGGTTGTCAAGCAGGCTGGATACTAGCTGTTTTCTTAGAGAAATAAAGATTTCTGGAAACTTTTTCACAGACTTTGTTATGCTTTTCATATTATTAATCATTTGCACTCCTGTGGGGTGCCAAAATTAGGTTTTTTGATGTGAAAGTAAAAATTGTACACAAAAACTCGTGTGATTGGTCCAAAAAATCGTGTATTGTCACACAATTTTTCGGGGGCAAGACTGGCACCAGAGAAATTGCCCAGTTACATGATAAATCGTGTATTTTTACACTAATTTCTCGGCCTTGTGAGTCTCGTGTTTTATCGCGTGATTCACACAAAAAGTTGTGTGAAAAGAACCCAATTTTTAGTGTAATAAATGCAATTATTTGACTGAAAATACACAAATTTCTCGTGTGCCAGCAAGAAATTCTGCTGAAAAACATGAGAAATCATGTGAATTTTACGCGAATTATCTTGTATTTTCACGTGAGAATTTCGTATGGTATTCAGGAGAAAAATTTTATTTTATACAGGAAAATTCGGGTTTTTTCACGCGATTTTTTGTGTGAATCACGCTATAAACCATGAGATCAAGACCAAGAGAATCGTGAAAAAATACACGATTCATCATGTAACTGGCCAATTTCTCGTGTGTCACTTTTTTCCCGAAAATTCGTGTGACAATACACTATTTTTTGTGTGATTCACATGAGAAAAATTTAGAGCGTATGACAAAACATTTTAGGACTTAACGTCACCCTTGCTGGATTCCAGTTGTTTCGGATTTTATTCTAAACCCATGTTTCATGTCCGCTGAGTAAAAACCAAGGAACATGATCAGCCACCAAGTTCATATTTTGAATTGCATGCGCAATCTCAAAATGAAACGAATCAGATACCAAAACAATTAAAATTGTTTAAGCAAATTCGCATATACACAACACTACTAATTCAATAATTCTAGAAACGCAATGACAATCCCCACTCTTAAGTACTATATAGATACAAGCACCCTAACTAAACTTAAGATTAGCCCCAGATTACATAAAATACTGAGAACATCGAACCAACTCCATTCAATTTTTCTATGGTAGAAGTGGAAAGAATTTTTCCATCAATTATCAAAAAACTGCACCGTCATCCTGACACTCGTCTTCCTGACCTCAGGTGTGTTATCCCCAGTGATTGTGGAATTTTTATCGAGTAAGATCTGATAAGATGCTGACTAAGAATTTTTATCGTGTAAGATCTTATCAGATCTTACACGATAAAAATTCCTCTTATCAGATCATACACGATAAAAATTCTGGTAAGAGGAATTTTTATCGTGTAAGATCTGATAAGACATCTTGTAAGATAAACATTCCTGTTACCAGAATTTTTATCGTGTAAGATCTGATAAGACATCTTATAAGATAAACATTCCTCTTATCAGAATTTTTATCGTGTAAGATCTGATAAGACGGGAATTTTTATCGTGTAAGATCTGATATGACATGTCTTAATTATTTCAATATAACCGTATAACGTAGTCAAGGTCCTATGAAAGTAAAATAATAATCGGTCAGCTAACCAATTATGAAACAAAAAAATGCTTGTTGATTCTGTTTTGGCGGCAGTTTTTTTGTGAGTCTTAACTGTTTACTATGGCTAAAATTAGCAGTCCAAGATAGTTTTGGTGTTTGAAAAAAATTTTCAGCCCTGTTTGATAATCACCGCTTCGGAGAAAGCCCCTGTCACTCAAATAATCTATTTTACAATATCTTATAAGTCTTAAAAGAAAGTATAAGATATTCTTCTCGTTGTTGCTCTGACACTTAAGTGTTGCATGCTGTAGTTTTTCGGCTACTGCTTGAGAGCAACTCTGAATTGTCTTCAATATGAAGAATATACCATGCTTCAGGAATTTATATAAGAGGAAATCTTTATCGTGTAAGAACTGATAAGACGGAATTTTTATCGTGTAAGATCTTATAAGAGGAATTTTTATCGTGTAAGATCTTATAAGAGGAATTTTTATCGTGTAAGACCTTATAAGAGGAATTTTTATCGTGTAAGATCTGATAAGAAGAATTTTTATCGTGTAAGATCTTATAAGAAGAATTTTTATCGTGTAAGATCTTATAAGAGGAATTTTTATCGTATAAGATCTGATAAACGTCTCATAAGATTTTATAAGAAGATGCATCCCTTACAGGCTATTAGCAAGATGGTTTTGTCAGAAATTTGTCAGATCTTACACGATAAAAATTCCACAATCACTGGGGATAAAATACAAAAACCTACACCAGTCATCCGAACAGCGTCACCAAAACAACTCCAGATGGTTGCAACAATTGTCTCTTATTGTGTAAATCTATTGCCCTCCTCGCACTCTTCGTCTTCAGACACAACTAATCATTTGCCGCGAACTTTTAATACAAAATGGTTTTTATCACAGGACGCTGCTCGCACTGCCACGACTCCCAAACTCTACAGAAGAGACTTTAGTACAAAACCAGTCAAACACCCCGGCACTCACAACGGCCACAACACTCGTGGACATCACTTTGGCCGCAGCCAGAAAGCATCATTGAAACACCTACAACACACCCAAAATCAAAAACAATTCGCTACAGTCAGCCCAAGACGAGCAACAAGGCTACCACTTCAGATATCTGCGGTCAGAACCACCAACACTGCCTACTCAACAACTCGTCGGCTCAAGCTCTCATGACCACCATGAACTCAATTTCGCTCCACACGATTTTGCCGTTTCCTGCAGCGCGAAATGCCGTCACATTCGAGTCGTCTCATTGTTGTGCCATGACACATCCATCCCTTCGACCATCTACTATCTTCTTTAGGGGTTGCTCTTTCCAATTGCCTCGTGGGCCACGTATCTCGCTGTTCTCAAGAATTGCTTCTTGGTTGCTTCTTATTTGCCGCGGCAGGGAACACACGCTATTGACAATCTGTCCATAACTTTAGTTAACATCAGTTCAGAAAACTCTTGACAGTTGACACATAGCACTAAAAACAAGCTTCAGAGTGAATTTAGCTCAACTTCGGACGTTTCCCTGCAGCTTACTGTGGTCAATTGCATTAACCGACAACTGGAAACCAATTATATTGAGTCCAGACCAAACCCTTTCACTTGAAACCCCTACCAAGATATTTTTGCGCCCGTATGTCTGCAAAGCATCGAAGGAGATTCAACCTCCTGTAACGAGATTGGGTTATAAACCAATTGCTGCGTCACCAACCGACGGATGTTTTAAAAAATCCTCAATAAGTTCTCTGCAGTGACACCACGTTAAAACACAGAATTATTGCTTAAAACTTGGCCGCATGCTCGGCCGGAGAACAGCACTTCCTTCAGTTCTTCCGTGATCTCAAGAACCAAGCTTCGAAAATTGAAAAAAAATACAAAGATCTCAAACAAGTGCTTGGCCTCAGAAAAGCGCTTGATACTGAAGGTCATCAAAAAAATTTAGGTTTGTGGTAATGAAAAGCTATCGAAACTTATGGAAATGAATTTCGGTGTTCCTCGAGGTTCTCTTTTATGTTAATTATCCCCAAAAGTATTAGAAAAGAGCAAAATTATTCGTTTTGCAGACGACACAACAATCTACACAATTCGGTTGCAAAATGGAAAAATTATCACGGACTTTAATAGAGTTGATAATTGCACGAAAAATAAATCATCGGCCATAAATGCAAAAAAATGCCCGTTACTTGCAGTGGGAAGACAGTATTAAGGTACCAGCTTGCAATCAGGCAATCAGAAAATTGCCTGGCAAGATGAAGTTAAATATCTAGACATCATAATTAGCAAAAAATAACGTTAAGAGAACACATTTATAATGTCTGCAAAAACTCTCTAAATTTTGCGGTATAGTGCATAGATGCAGACGTTTTTTCAAAAACTGTATGCTGATTATTTACATCGTATATGCGAAATCAGTGCTTGAATATTCACTTATTGTGTAAGGCAATACTTATGAGACATACCTCATGAAGATCGAAAAACTCAAAAATTGCATAATAAGGACTATGTTTTTCCGCACAAAAAAAATGAGCCCGTAACTGAATTGATGAATTAGAAAAAAAGTTCAACAGTTTTTGAAATTTACTTGTCAATGTTATTCAAAAAATTGATCAAACTGTTCAGAAAGGACTGGTTCCAGTTTTTTTAACTCCAATTACATCACGGCCACAAACAAGAAATGCAAATAATGGTTTTTTGCCACAAATGACATGTCATTCCAGTTACTTTAAAAAGTTTCTGAAAGATCAACTCGCCGTTGCGTATAATTTTCTCCAGAAGAAGAAAGAAGAATGAACTAATATGCAGTAACCTGTCAAAATTGACGCATACGCAAATAAAACATTTACTTGAAAAACTGTTAGTAATATATGCTTTTTGATAACAAAGATTTTTACGAGCTGTTTTTTCGCTCAAAACTCTCTCTCTCTCCCTCCCTCTCTCTCTCTCTCTCTCTCTCTCTCTCTCTCTCTCTTCCTCTCTCTCTCTCTCTCTCTCTCTCTCTCTCTCACTCTCGCTTCCTCTCTCTCTCTCTCTCTCTCTCTCTCTCTCTTTCTTCTTAAGTTATTCTAGATAATTCTGTCTCGATCGGGATAACTAGTTCATAGTAGCTGACGAGAATAAGGAGCTGACAGAAGCGAAACAAAAGTATACCAGAAGATAAGCTGGCAGATATGCGCCAGATATATACAGAAAGAGAAGCTGATAAAATATTTTTAATTGTAGAGGAGATATCTCACAAAAAAACACTCTAAGCTCTTCACTGAGTACTAACACTCCTCCTCACACTACAGTAGGAAAATTAAAACCAACAGGAACTTGACAATTTTATCACTTTTTTGCGATCATCGGAATTCCAGCAAAATTTTGAAAAAGCGAACAAAACAGCGGAAATGAGCCTGCCATTCACAAAATTTAAACCTCCGTAACTCCTTTAAAAACAAGAAATACAAAATCAAATCTTTTTAATTTGATCTTCTACGCATGACAATCTTTCTAATGATACCACTCATAAATCTGTACGAAGAATATATCAATTGCAAAAATTGACTGAAAAAAAAAAGAACCAGTTGAGTACATAGTTCCTTCCCCACTAAAGTGGGCCAGAACTGATAACTGGATTTTTCGATTAGACTTTTCTGGGTCTTTTTACATGTCCAAGTGTTGACTAAGAATGTCAATAGCAAGAGCACGGCCTCTAATGTTGACAGCATGATATTCTCAAGACCAGCTAGCTGCATTTCCTATTGTCTCTGTTTGAACGAGGTAAACCAATTTTAATCATTCTGCTTCTCTATGATCGGAACATCTTCAGTTGATTTTCCGTGTTTTGAAATGCTAAGCCTCTCTATTTGAATGTTAATGCATGTCTATGACGGAACTAATCAGGTTTGGCTTGAAACATTAAAACGTCCTTATGATCACGTTTCGCAAGGGGGTTTTAGAAGAACGAAAATTGATTAATTTTCTTGTAATTGACTTCAAAACTAAGTCTACCTTATTGTGTTACGCCCATGAAAGCCTTTCTTTTACGGTTACTCAAACAATGAAAGTCCTATTAGTTTTCACTAGACGTATTCTATTTTTTTATATATAAAAAAAGAGATATTTCAGGGATTAACAGTTTAATTTAGACTCAAAACTATTTCACTGAATATTGGGAAAATTTCCTCATCATAGTCGGCTTCAAATGATTGCTTCCTTTCAAATTTTCCCTTCAAGTTTCAAAATTGTCCCATTATTTTCGCCCGATGGGACAATTTCTATCATTTTGGAAAATTGCAGGCATTGTTTTCCCGGTTAGTGTGAATATATATTTCTTAGGGCAGCCCCTTTGGCCGAAAAAAAGCAATGCTTGAATAAAAACTTGTTGCCAATTCATTTACTAATTGCATGACAAGATAAAATAATTTTCCGTTGAATTCCAGTCAATTATCTTGCTATTAATTTGTTGCCATGCCGAGTTAAAATTACTATTGTTCCATCCATGCAAACGCCATAAAGAAAATCTCAATTTTCGTATGAGTCTACTATTTCTAGAACACGCTGAGATTGATATTAAATTGTGGAAAGTAACGTCGAAATAATTAGCTATAATCAGTGCTCGAATAAGCTATATGTACTGATCAAAGCCAAGAGGTCCAGCTCAAGACAGGAGCTGGACTTCTGTAAAAAAAAAGATAGCAGAAGCTGAATCGGACATTTTTGTGAGCAACATCTGGTCTTCATCCACCAGCAACATAGTATCACACCGAAAGCAAACACTCCAAATTGAAAACTGCGTTGTTCCTAGAATCAACAGTTTTTTCATTAAATATAGGCAAAAAATTTTTATTTAACGGGGAGCGAGTGTTGAAAAACACTCATTTTTTCAGTTCTATTTTGATGGCCATGATCAGTGATTAGGCAAAAATTTTTCAGAAGTATAATAAAATAACTTCTGAACTGTTTTAATTTTCGGACAACTCGTTTATTAATACAATGACTAGAGTTTTTAGATTTTTCACTAAGAAGGCACAATTGAAAGAGTTTTTAACTTAGATTTTTTTTGGCTCGCAGTTTTGTTTTTTTTCGGGTTTGAGAAACAGGAAGAAAATTAATCACCAAGCAATTCGGCGGGAACTTGTTAGTTTTAAAAAACAATGATTTTTTAATATTACCTTTAGATCTTCATTAAGCTAAAGCTAGTTATGGCTAATGTAAACAGTATTTGACATTAGGCCTTCAATGAATCCTGTTTTCTAAAAATTTTGGATGTTTTTTCTGAAAACTTTTAGTTAGATTCCGAATCTGTTTTATTAGGTCGCCGAATAACTCAAAGTAGTTACTCATTTATAAGTCGCTCTTCTTTAAGTCCATCTGCCAATACTCGTTTTGGGTCAATATCTTGATCGTGGTAAAAAACTTTGGGAAAGCAAAGTTCTTCCCGTTCGCTAGCAAAAATCAAAAAATTAGAAAAGTTCCAAAACTAAAAATTCTAAAACT
Organism: Convolutriloba macropyga; assembly: GCF_964194025.1. Classification (NCBI taxonomy): domain Eukaryota; kingdom Metazoa; phylum Xenacoelomorpha; order Acoela; family Convolutidae; genus Convolutriloba; species Convolutriloba macropyga. The sequence continues at coordinate 30,062,641 of NC_134474.1, read as the reverse complement.
CTACTAAGATAGTATAGCTCGAACGATTTCTCAAGCCGATTTAGAAACTGATTTTTTTTCCACCAAAAATTTAGATGTTTTTCTTTTTTTGATCTTTGGCTTGAATCATCATTTTTGGAGTTACAACGATAAATTTTAGGGGTACTTTAGAATTTTTCCTAACAAGAACCTTTAAAATTTTATTTGAGTTTTAGAGTTTTTTAGTTTTAGAACTTTTCTAATTTTTGATCAGACCATAAATAGAAGCTTTTAAAAACGAATCGTTAGGACAAAAAAAATTTTCTGCCATAATTTAGGATAACACTTGAAAGCAGAAAAACACTGAAAGAAACTAAATGACAATTTATAAAGTTGTGATATGAAATTGCCAGGACTCTGTATTTGACCAGTAATGGCTTTGGAATAAATATGGTTTATACAAATTGATGTTGATGTAATAACAAAAGTTAATAAATATTTATTCAAGGGTTTGCGTTTAAAAAATCTAAAATGGCCCATACTGAACACGATAAACACATATGACAAATCACAAATATGACTAACAAAGAGAAACTTGATTTTGTAAGGATATAGTCATTAACAGTTTCTTACAATGGTATAGAAAAAAATGCACTCGTGATATAAACCAAGGTCTGATCAAGAATTTGATTCAGGTCTACTTCATCGGATGAAGCTTGATTTTTGGTTTATCTAGTTGATTTCGCATAATTTTAATAGATAGTTCCTCAATAATTTAAACTACTTTAATTTATCGAATTAACTGGATGGATCAAATTAACTGAATGGAATTGACTGGAACATTCAAGTTTAGAGTTTTGTCTAAGAACTTTTTCAATTCGAGATATGTGCAGCAAAAACAAATTTTATCAGATATACAAAATTAATATCTAAAAATTGTATGGATATCATAGTTGTATGGAATAAACCTTCATCTGATCAGGTCATTTTCAAGCAATTAGAAACATTGTTGTTTTTCCGTTGTTAACAATGCCAAATTAGGTTGGAGCAGCTCAGATAATCATTTTTTAGTAAAGCTACAGAGAAATTTAAAGGAAACAAAACTACAGTTACCTGATTTTTTACCTAATGCACTATTTTTTTTAAATAGGGACTCATCGGAACTTTTTGTATTTTAGCCCAAAAACAGAACCTGCTGTTGCGATGAAACTTCCAGTGTCAGCTCTGAAACTATATAGCAAATAAAGTTTTGGTAAAATATTTTTGTCAATTTCTGCAGATAATTTTTGCAAAAAAGAAAAATTTCGATTTGCAACAATCGAAATTCATTCAAAACCACGGATAGCAAGATAATCTATTTTTCCTTGTACGTAGAACTTTTCCGTTGTTACTTCTTTTGAACATCAAAGTTTTCAAAAGCGTTAAGTTTGCAAACAGTTGATAACTAAGTTTTGACAAGAAAATAGAAATGGATAGCTCACCGAAACCCTGTATTCGTGATTTAAGGTGGTCTAATCAGATATGGGTCTTGGCTTGCGCACCTCAACCTTGGTATTCCGTAATTCAATGTGGTCCAAACTTGATTGGACTGCAATTGGAGCTATTACGGGGCATACAGTGTGGGAGAGGGGGAGTGGCGGAGGCCTTTTTTTAATATAGGCGTGGTTACCAACTCTATAGATGTCTAATTATCTAAATAATTAAACGAAAAATCTTTTCGAGAAGGAAGAAGAACTAATTCTGTTTCGTTACAAGAGTTGTTCAATTCTTTAAAATTGCTGTGAAGACATTATAAAAATTAGTTGTTTGGGTTAAGGATGCTATAATTAATGCAGTTTCAAGATTTACTTAGTTTAATAGTATCAACGTTATTACCTAGAAAGGCGTGAACAAGACGATGGGGTGGAGAACTTAACTTTTCAAGGCCCTATGGCCTTGCTTCAATCGTTTAAACTGTACTTTGGCCGCACTTTGAGAAATAGTTATATCTAATTAATCCAAATACGATAATTTACCAGGTTTAAAGAGATTCACAGACAGACAACTTAAGAGGTTCTTCATTTTGAACAATCACCTTGCAGCAACTTTTTAAAAAATCAGATTTAAAATTTTTCCCAAAGTGAAGAACGATTAGGCACAGTAGCATTTTCTAAAGGTAAGCAAAAAATTTTGTTTTCGAATCTACGATGGTCATTTTTGTTCAAATTTGCAAATTTTTGTGGCATTTTGAAATTGTAAGAGCTTTTATACGTCTTGCACTTGGTTTTCGAGAGCTTGTCGGGTCGACTTCAAAATCAGTATTGTTTGTATGTAGTTGACGTTTGTGGCTTTTGTTAAGTACTTTGATAAAGCAGAATAGTTATTTCTCCAAATTGAATTAAGTCTGGGAAAAGCACTTAGTATTGACGAATAAAAGCACCTCACCAAAATCCATTACGCCATCTTCAGCAAAAATAGCCTTTTCATCAGTTTCAGTAATATAACCCAATCCAGAAGGCAGCAGCTACATTTTGAGGATATCAACAAACTTTAAGCGGACTTTGAACTGTCAAAAACAGCGAAGATGACTATAAACATAACGCAAGACCAGGAGCCAGAATCAGCAGAGGCGACAACCTTTTTCGGCTTAGAGGCCGATGAGTTGGTACGATACATCTACATTTTCTCAGCGAGCTTCGGAGTATGGGGCGTTGTGATGAATGTAGCATCATTTTTAACATCGCTCGCTTTGCCGAATGCAAAGTCGACAAGTGCGTTGTTAATTCGATACGTGGCAGTGTGGGATAATGTGGCCCTGTCTTTGGCTTCTATTGATTTGGGAATCAACCGCCTTGCAGGAGTTGGCTTCACTCATATGAATGTAAGTTGTTGATTCTGATGTTTTCAACATAAGTCTAGGAGTCTACATATGAAAAGACCGTCCTCTATCAAAAAAGCGGTATGAAAAGAACAAAATGGCCTGCGCAAAGATTTTTTTTCGAATAAAACGGACTTTATCTCTGCCCAAAATTTAAGCGCCTGATTTTATCTTGAATATATTTTATTCCAGTGACCCCCTCTAAATGCGCCAAAGGAATCATATCTAGTCCATTTGAATAGTTGGTCCTCATTTTGTGTTTCTTTCTTGGTAAAAATTGTCCAATGAAAACTGAAACTGTAGAAAAATGTAGAAACATCGGGGCATGTAGAATCTTCAGAACCAAATGGTGAAACCAAATATTGATTTCCGTTCTAACAGATGAGTTGCGAATAAAGGAATAAACATATTGAAAAAGCGCCTAAGACAGAAACAGCCGGGAAACAAAGCGTTCCGGCCACAAATAAATTGCTTCACTAACTGAAGTCCCGCAGAGCCGACTTTTGCCAAAAGATTAGGCAGTGTTAAGCAATGTCAATTACAAAGTTTTCTATATTAATTCGTTTGTAGTCAAATTTTTGAATTGCAGTCTATTTCATGAGAACTTGATTTTATATATCGCACAGCTGAAAACTGCAGTCTATGTTCATTGAGATGAGAAATCTTTTCGAATTTTCTAAAATAAGCAAACCTAAGTGTACAAACAAACACATATATATTACTTAAAGCTGTAAGAAAAGTGAAATTTCTTTGAAAAAAAGAAAATCAAAATATATAATTTTGTAAATCCAAAAAACAGTTTTTTTGAGCTTCTCAATTTCGATTTTCATCGTTCAAAAGAATGGCAACGGTTGATGCTCAGTCGGCTACATTTGTCTTTTTACCCGAAAAATTTTCCCAAAAATTTTTTTTCGGAATTTTACGCTAAACATGAAAAGATGACACGCCAGAAAATGAAATAGAATTGAGATTCATTGGTTCCTTGTTTCATTTAATTTCATTTTCGGATAGTTTTGATAACACTCTATTCTTAGAAATGCAGTAGTACAAAAATAGTAAATTACTGGCCACTATCTAGAAAAGTTAGTTTTTTTCCAGAATTACTCCACAAAACTAATATTAAGACAGGATCAAAAAAGTTTTCTAAAAATTTTCTTGATAATCTCTTGTTGGAAAAATTTTGTTTAAGTATCTATCAAAATATATGCACTGAGTTAAAGTTAGAAGGAGAATACACAAAACAAATAGATAAAATTGTCCAGATCTCATTTTTGTTATTAAAAACTTGATGCCAGAACCATTTTCGAAAACTTCGCGATGAAAATTGTTTAAGTAGAGTTATCAGATCTAAAGCTAACTGGAACTACCAAGTTGATAGATTTGATCATAAACATGTTTTTTTAGAATTTCATTGCACGAAATATGGATAAAGTGCAACAATTCTTGCAGGAAATAATGACTCTGATTTTTGCTGCTAATAATTTTTTAATAAAAGTTTTGAACATTTCCTACAACACAATTTGCTAACAATGTAAAATGTTTTAAACAGGAAAAAAGGTTATAACTAACGTTATAAAACAAAATAAATGTTCATTAAAACGTAACTTGTTGTTAATGAGCTGCAATTTTTTTTCATTAAATTTTGAGGCAGCAACGCATCGGTTCTTTTTGAAAAACAACTTCACATTTTCCCCCGCTTCAAGGTAAACAAATGATCGGACTTGTATCAAACCCGTTTTAAACTTGGTTGTGATAAGCCACAGAGGCAAACTTCTAACAATCTATTTGAGCCCAAGATGAGATCCGCGACCCAAGATGAGCATGGATTTGGGTCGCCGATATGGGGACTAAACGAAGTACACCAAAAACCAGGTATGGGCCAGGCCGAAGAGGCTTTGACAACCCTTGGCCAGACCAAACAGACCCAGAACCAGACTCCGGGCCAGACCGCAGGAAATTTGACAGCCCTTGGCCAGACCAATCAGACCCAAGATCAGAGCCTGGATCAGACTAAACAAACTTTGGTTACCCTGGGCCAGACGGATTTAAACATGTAAAATTACATGAAGAAACTATAAATTATCCGTTTCAAAATTTGGGTCCAAAAATAAACTTGCTCTAATTTGACAGTTTTTTACTTAAAAAATTATCATCAATTCCCAGAACCACAGAGTATCAGGTAATAGTATTTCAGTGTAGGTCCGATCGCTATTGTTGTGTTGCTAGTTGCAAAAGATTGGCTGCTGCTTACAAAAATGGTCCTTTCAGGGCTCAAATATTTCTCCCTGAGGACTGCCTACCGTATAGAGCTGGACTTCTGGACATTGATTAGTCCAAATAGTTTGTTTGGACGCTGATTAGAGCTAAGTTTCTTATTATTACCTCTTCAAAAAGGCTAAAATATAACTTTTTCAGCAACACTCCAAAAAATAGGTACGGACCAGTCCAAACAGACCAAAGTATGGGAATGGGCCGAAACCAACACACTGAATTTTGGGTATGCGTCAGACAAAACAGACCAAAAATTGGGTAAGGGCCAAACAAAAAATTGGATTTGAGCAAGACTGAGAAGACCAGATATTGGGTATGGACCAGATCGAATACGATAAGTTTGAGGCATGGATGAGACCAAACAGACCAAAATAAGGTATGAACTAGTCCGAACAGACCAAAAATAGGTATGGGTCAGACGTTTGGCACAACCCAAACTCTGTCCAGACTATGATAAATGGTTGCACCTGGTCCCCTCTTCCTGGAACAAGTCCGTGTAACCCATACCTGTCTTAGGTTGCAGATCTCATCCTGGGAAATCATGATTCGTACAAGAAACAGCGGGTTTTAACACAAATGACGAATGTCAAGCTCAATTCAGACTGATCAGAGACAGTTGGTAGGTTTTGAGGGCATGGTTTTAGATCAAAATTGAAGCAGCATTCAAAAAACACAAGTTAATTTAACAAAATCATCAATTTGCTTATTTATATAAACGTTCAAAAATTGGGTGATTTTTTATATTCAATGTATAGAACTTTCTGATACAGTTTTTTTTTGCATTTACTGGCTTGCTTTCAAATTTTGTGCTAATCCACGGACTTTCAAAAACCTTGTAGTGCGCTTCTTCAGACTTTTCTTTAATACTTGGTGGTGGCTAAGGTCTGGAACGTGTGAAATTACCATTGCGGTAATCATTTGAAATTAGTGTTAATGGCGACATTTTCTCAAATCTTGGTCTGGTTATAAAACACAGTTGTATCTGATCAGAAGTGGCGTCCGAGCGCAGTTCAATATGATTATAGGCTAATTCGTGCGCGCTTTAAGCACTACGAGAAAATTTTAGCGCGCTTGAATCTGGCGAGAGGTGGATTTGGGCGCAATTTGAGTACACTTAAGTCTGATCCGAGATCATATTGCTCTGAGCTGATTTCATCAGAGGTCTTTTTAGTCTGGGATGGTCTTTCAAAGGTGGTTTCCGTCTGAGATCTCAGCCTGATATAGATAAAAAAGAACCGAATAAAGAACCCGTAAAGGCTATCTTTCTGTGAATGCTAAAAAAGTCTGCGCTAGATTCTCCAGAACCCAACCAAAATGTTGAAAAATGTTGAATATGATAATTTCAGTTCATTTGAGATTACTCTTAGTGTGTTTTAGTCTGCAATGTGCAAGCTTTTTGTTGGTGGCAACACTACAATTCGAATGACCGCAATGTATCACATTGTGGCTATGGCCATTGATCGGGTAATCGCAATTCGATACCCAATTTTCCACCGCAACCGAATTGCTGCCAATGTTCAAAAATCCGTGGCTGTGACCTGCGCAGTTGTGATGTTTTTCTGCTTCATCTGTTGCTCGCCACTGTTCTTTTTCATGACAATTGGCGAAGATGGAAAGTGTCAAATGGTAGCTCAAGGATACCCTGCATTGATGGAAATTTCTGTCATCTTCCGCAGTTTCGTCATCAATTTGGGTCTTTCCCATGTATCTTTTGCTGCGGCAAACATCATTTTTGTTCAATCGTTGCTGAAACGAACAAACGCGGCGAACGCAGCGAGTAAAGCGAAACCAAATAACGAAACAGGACAACAATCAACTTCGACTGCGGTCGACGAAAAAGCTCGGAGAAAGGAACGAAACAATCGCAACTACATCATAATGCTGATACTTTTGACAGTATCATGTTCGGCGGCTTCGATTATAATCGGCACTTTGAACACGGTATCAAAAGACAAGAAGGCGAAAGGAGAAATGGATTTGTCAAAGGTTCTCAAAGCGATCATAGAGATCCCGAAAGTGTTCAACAACTCGTTGAACTTCGTGTTCTACTGCATATCGGGAGAAATGTTCAGAAAGGCTTTTGTGAGGGCCTTTTTCAAGTGTGGCAAGAAGGGATCTAACGGTGCGAGCATCTTTCAATCCATCATGTCAAATGTTGGATCTAGAAAGTAAGCGGAACAAAAATAAACGACCAGAATTCAAAGACCAAAACTATGCGGCTGGAAGGTATGTGCTCCCCAGATTATAGTAGCAATGTGAACTAGCACTGACTGAATCACGTTATCGCAAGTCTCAATATTACTTTACACAGAATAGAGTCATAATTTACTATGAAAATGCATTTTCAGTCAACAAAAGATGTGAGAGGAACTCTATACTCAATTTCTTTTGTTCGATCTATTTTGGTTGATCGATACAATTGACGAGGCAAACAAATGAGCAAACATTCGTGTGTGTGTGTTTTCGAATGCCGTTTTTGCGGAATTATCGAGGTTAAAAACTTGAGAAGACTGGACTAATTTTCAAATTCCGGCTCATTTTGTCAACTGTTGGATTTAAACTAACAATCCAAAAAAGTAATTTTTTATTAACTTAAACTAATTTGGTTCAGATATGACAACCAATAATCGTTGTTATTTTAATTTAAACCAGTTTTAAAGCTCATAAACGGTGGACATCACAGCTTCTGCAAACGCCCTGACTGGTTTTTTACTCTACTTTTTTTCATTTACACTTGAGCCAAATAAAGCACAACGCAAAAAAGGCAAAAATTGTCAAAACTGCCTTAGGATATAAACATGCGGGCCATTTGGGCTTCTCTTATCTAGGAGAGTGATCTGATGTTGCTGTTCTGCTGGTTTAAATCAATTTTTCTTATATTTGCCAATTTTTAAAAAATTTTCCCCTCATAAAAAAGTTTTTAAAATTCTGAATACGTTTTTCTACTGGTTATTGAACAAACGCGATAACTCAGCGTTACTTGAGATTAAATAACGTATTCAGAATTTTAGAAAACTAATGTGAGAGAAATTTTTTTTAAAAAATTGCAAATAAAAGAAAAATTGATTTAAGCCAGCAGAACAGCAAAATCAGATCATTCTCCTAAATAGTAGAAGCCCAAATAGCCCTCTCATTTATATCTTAGGGCAGTTTTGAAAATTTTTGCTTTTTTGCGTTATGCTTTATTTGGCGCGTGTTAATAAAAAAATTAGAATAAAAAACCAGTCAGAGCGTTTGCAGAAGCTGTGATGTCGAGTGATTCAACAACCGTTTATAATTTCTAAAACAGGTTTTATTCAAAGTTTCCCTGTTTTCTGAAAATTTATTACCAAGTGTTTTTCTGCCCCATCATTTTTCTAAATAGCCACAAATTTAGTTAATTGTGATAATAGTTCTACGGAAAACGACAAAAGCAGTTTTATTCAAACTATATACCAAAAATTTTTTTATCTTTTTTAGGTCAAAAAGCTTTAAATAGCCGTAGAAGAAGATAAAGAATAATCTGAAGTCAAATATCAAATGGGTTTGCAGATTTTGGTATCACTTTAAAGGTTAGTTGACTATTCCGGCAAACAAAAACTATACCTTCAACGATTTTCAAAATGAGCATTCTTTTTCTCCAATAAGTGAACGATCTTTTCGCAAATTCGTGATTGCATTAGTGTAACATTAATTTGCAATAAAAATGGCTGTAAAAAAGCTCAACCAAAGTCCCGCTGTTTTTTCACTGTTTTGCATCATTACATAACAATTTGAAGCAGAAATTAGGAGCGATTTTCCAATTTTTCTATTTACATTTCAGAATGCACAAATTACTTGTTAAGTAAACCGATTTTAGGAGTCGAATTTCTTGGTTAAATTAGACCAAAGGCAGATGTTTTCATGAACCATAGTTTTGATAATTCAACTAAAAAATTATTTTGAGATTAGAAATATGCCTTTGTTCTCTTTGAAAAAACTCTTGCAAACAAAATTTACTCGTTTTAAATGGAAATTATTCTTGCAAAAAGTTTTCTGTTGTCTGCTGTTATTCGTTTTGTGGGCTCAGTTGAACGCCCGTTTCTAAATTTTATGCGACGAATGTCCTAACGAATTTTTCAAAATTATAATATGCGTAAACAAAATTTGGAAGTTTTTGTTTTCGTCACAAAAAAATAACTTATTTTCAGGAGAAAAATCTCTATTCTTTCCAATGTGGAAGGGATTTAGATTTCTTAACTGACGAAAGTAGATGCAAAATTGTTTAAGTGTGTTTTAGTCTGCAATGTGCAAGCTTTTTGTTGGTGGCAACACTACAATTCGAATGACCGCAATGTATCACATTGTGGCTATGGCCATATTCCGGCAAACAAAAACTATACCTTCAACGATTTTTAAAATGAGCATTCTTTTTCTCCAATAAGTGAACGATTTTTTTGCAAATTCATGATTCCATTAGTGTGACATTAATTTGCAATAAAAATGGCT